>NC_057942.1:32293024-32593024 GCF_018555375.3 Anguilla rostrata | reverse complement strand
CCGTCGCACGCGGGGGGGCGGGTTGTGGGGGTGTGGGAGAGTGATGAATGAGCCTGCCCCCCCATGTGTCAGGGTGGGCAGGGTGGGGCCCCAGGTCTCAGTTACGCCCCCCCACCGAGGAGCCCCTGAGGTACATTCTGGTGAACGTGGTAATTACAGAATCATGATAAACGGCACATATGCCGGAGAGGGGTTCCATGGGTACAGGCCCTTACCCCGTGTGTGTGTGTGTGTGCACGCGTGTGTGTGTGTGTGTGCTTGTGTGTGTGTGTGCATGCGTGTGTATGTGTGTGTTTGTGTGCGTGCGTGTGTGTGTGTGCGCGTGCATGTGTGTGTGAGCGCGCGTGTGTGTGTGTGCGTGCGTGCATGCGTGTGCGCGTGTGTGTGTGTGTGTGTGTGTGTGTGTGTGTGCATGCGTGTGTGTGTGTGCGTGTGTGTGCGTGCGTGCGTGTGCGCGTGTGTGTGTGTGCTTGTGTGTGTGCGTGCATGCGTGTGCGCGTGCGTTCGTGCGCGTGCGCGTGTGTGTGCGTGCATGGCGTGCGGTGTGTGGTGTGTGTGTGTGCGTGCGTGTGTGTGTGTGTGTGTGTGCATGCGTTGTGTGTGTGTGTGTGTGGTGTGTGTGTGTGTGTGCGCGTGCTGTGTGGTGTGTTGCTGTGTGCGTGTGTGTGTGTGGTGCGCGTGCGTGCGTGTGTGTGTGTGTGCGCGTGCGTGCGTGTGTGTGTGTGTGCGTGTGGTGGTAGGGGGTTAATGAGCTGATTTGTGGTACACACACATTTGTACCCCCAGGCGCGCATGCTCACTTGCAACCTTTTTTTATTGCTTGTCCAAGACTTCATTTCGCTTCAATTATATGCGTCATAAACTGCACAAGTGCAAGAGAAGGCACTGTGCAGAATTTAATGGGAGTGCAATCAAGAAGATATAAGTTAATTTAATGTACTCTGATGGGTACCCTCCAGCCAAGAACAAGTAGATTCAAACACACGCACTCAGCTACGCGAACACGTGGATATACAAACTCAGACACACCAACACACTTACAAAAGCACAAACACTCTCACACAAACACAGACACACACACACACGCTCACATATAGGCACACTAATGTAGCACCAGTCAACTTCCTTTTGGCACACAATAGTGACCTGGTATCGTATTTCGTGTTCCATATTGTAGTTTGTGCGTCAGATGTTGGGTGTGCGCAGTGTTGGGTCGTTATGATGTAACCGCTGTGCCGTGAGAATTCGCATGCACCCTGTGACTGCACCTGTCCTGTCCTTTTGCAGACCTGCGCATCCCTCTCATGTGGAAGGACACGGAGTACTTCAAGAACAAAGGAGGTGAGAATTGGCCGGCCCCCTTTTTGATAGGAGGCGGGGCTTCAGACTGCATCATAACAAAACGCACCTGAGGCAGATTTGGCCACGATTATAAAAAATGTTTGATATGAAATCCCATCTTTGGCCTATTACACGGTCGATGTGTAGATTTCACGACACGCGCCAGCTGGTAAGAATGGCCAGTCGAGCGAGGCTAACACGTTTGCCGTCTTTCATCCCGGTGTCGATTTTGTAAGCTTTTTTTTTGATGCCGTTCCAGACTCCCTTCCCTCTCTCTGTGTTGATGTGGGTTTGGGAATCCTCCCCAGCGTAATAAACAAATAGATAGCATCTGGACCAAAGGACTCCCCTGAATCAGTCTGCATAAATCTGCATATTAATGATGGGTGGCAGAGACAGGTAGCAGGCTCACTCAGGGTATTAGCCAGGCAATTAGTCAAGGTCGTCTTGAGTGCTAAAAGGGGGAGGAGTTGTCGGGGCCCTCTGCACCTGAGACTGATACAGCGGGTATCCTACACACAAAGACTGACAGTCAGTGTACCACATTGTTCACATCTCTACACTATACACAATACACACATTATACTCTCAAACACACCACACGCACACTCACACATACACTGTACACTTGAATTGTATTCACACACACCTTGCTGCATACACCTCATGCATACACACTGTACACGTATCTCATACTCTCTCACATCGTACTCACACACACATACACACACACATCCACACACATACTAAGACACACACGCGCACACACATATACACAGGCTCACACACATACGCACACACACACGCACACATGCACAGCACGCACACACACGCACACACACATATAAACAAGCACACAACACACGCACACACACACACTCTGCGGGAGACACGCAGCCAACGTGTAACAGATGTGTTCCTCCTCCTGGTGAACAGACAGGTGCAGAAGCAGGTGCTGTTTAGATCTACCGCAAGAAAATGTCTCCTGTCTTTTTATACATTGTTTCCCATGTATTAAGGACCGTGACTTACACTCATTCATTTTCTCTCTCACCCCATCTATCTCTCTCTCTCTCTCTCTCTCTCTTTCCCCCATCTCTCTCTCTCTCTCTCTCTCTCTCTCTCTCTCAGAGCTGCACCGCTGTGCGGTGTTTTGCCTGCTCCATCTCGGAGGGGAGATTTACGACACGGACATGGTGGTGGTGGACCGGACGCTCACGGACATCTGCTTCGACAACACCATCGTCTTGTGAGTGTCTGCCGCCTCCTCTGCTTCTCCCATTGCTCATCTAAGTCTGAATGCTCTGTTCCCGGAAGTCCCTCTCTAACAGATCGGTTTTTGTGTTTCTGTGTCTGCGTGTGTTTGTGCGTTCGTTTGCGTGCTTGTGTGTCTGTGTATGTCTGTGTATGTGTGTGTCCGTGTATGTCTGTGCATGTGTGTGTATGTGCATGTGTGCGTGGGTGTATATGTTTGTGTGTCTGTGCCTGTATGTGCATGCGTGTGTGTGTTTGGGTGTGTGTGTGTGCATGCTTGTGTGTGTGTGTGTGTGTCTGTGTGTATATGTCTTGCATTTGTGTGTGTATGTATACGTGTGTATATATGCCTGTGTATGTGTGTATATGTCTGTGTGTGTGTCTGTGTGTATATCTTGCATATGTGTGTGTATACGTGTGTATATATGGCTATATGTGTATATTTATGTCCGTGTGTGTATGTGTGTGTACATATCTTTGTGTGTGTGTCTGTGTATGTACCTGCGCGTGTGTGACTGTATGTCTGTACACTGCACACTCAGTAGCGAGGCCGGCCCCGGGTTCGAGCTGAAGGTGGAGCTGTACAGCTGCTGCACGGAGGACGAGTTTTCGGGGGGCAGCACGCCGCGCAAGCTGGCCAGCAAGCTGAGCAGCTCCCTCGGGCGCTCGTCGGGGAAGAAGATCCGCGCCGCCCTGGAGCCCGGCGGGGGCAGCCCCGTCACCAACGGCGGGGGCGCCACCCTGCTGCTGCCCGTGCCCTCTGTGCCGTGAGTACCGGCCCCGCCCGCTGCCTGTCGCTCACCCGGTCAAACGCCGTCCAGCCCCACCCACCTACAGGCCACTGATCTCGAGATGCCTCTGTAACATAAAATATGCAGTTGCTTTTTTATACTTTGAACATAATTCAATGATATTTCTAGTTTTTTAACAGTTATATATCAAAAAATAAATCTAAACGAATGTTATCATTCATTTGAGATAAAAAAAAATTTTTTGTTAGCAGCGAAGTTCTTATATTGTCAATTGTAGTAGGGTTTGATATTGGTCATTTGGAGACTACATTTATTTTGCAGTTCACATGCCATTTATATTTTAACCAATCAGACTTGAGGCCGTTGAGTGGGCTGCCAATCAGAAGTGCACTTGATGTGAATGTTTGTACAGAATGGACTCACTATGCCAGATCTCCTGCACTTGTGTTTGGAGACAAAATTTTACATCAAAAAGAAACAATAATGACAGGATAATTAAAATCCTGAAAACCACCCACTATTACAGGCTTGAGTGTGGGGATTAGGGTGCAGATGCTGGTTGTGTACTCTGAGTCTGATTCCTAGAGTCATTGGCTGTTTCTGTCTGTCTGCCTGTCTGTCCATGCAGGGGTCCGAAGTACCACCTCCTTGCACATGCATCACTGACTCTCACGCACGTCCAAGACAGCTTCCGCACACACGACCTCTCCATCTCTGGAAATGGTGAGAAATCCTCTCCTCTTCTCCTCATCTCTTCTTTCTTCCTCTGCTCTCTCGTCTTCTTTCAGATATGCATTATATGGCCAAAAGTATCTGGACACCTCTTGGTCTGTTTTTCATGGTTTGGGCTAGGCCCCTTAGCTCCAGTGAAGGCAAATCTTAGCACTGCAGCATAGATTGTATTATTCTAGATGATTCTGTGCTTCCCTAACAGTTTGGGGAAGGCCCTTGACTGTTTCTGCATGACAATGCCTCCAGGCAAATAGCAAGATCCATATAGAAATTGTTTTGTGTGGAAGAACAGTGTGGAAAAACTTGACTGGCCTGCACAGAGAGCTGACCTCAACCCCATCAATCACCTTTGGGATGAACTGGAAAGCTAACTGCGAGCCAGGCCTAATCGCCCAATCAGTGCCCGACCTCATTAATGCTCTTCTGGCTGAGTGGAAACAAATCCCCACAGCAATGCTCCAACATCTAGTATAAAGCCTTCCCAGAAGAGAGGAGGTTGTTATAGCAGAAAAGGGTGGATCAACTCCATATTAATGCCCATAATTTTTGATGGCATGTTGGACATCATATGTCCCCATACTTTTGGCCATGTTGTGTATTCTTCCCAAAAAGAGGGTGTGTCTGTATATGCTTATGCTTTCAGGCTTAGCTCGTTGTACTTCTGGCAAATTTGACCGAGTTTTGTTTGCACAAGCCTGATTGTTAAATGGGAACGAGACAAAGCTTTAAGATCCCAGTGGGAACTGCAGCGCTGCATTGCTTACAGCACGCTTTCATTTTCCAATTAGGACAGAAGTACCATTAGGAGTGTACAAATAGACTGGGGGGAGGTGAATGCGAGAATCGCTGTGGCTCATTATGCCAGTGTGAGCTCACACCCTACACAATGAGCTCTGTGTGTGTGTGTGTAGTGTGTGTATGTGTATGTGGTGTGTGTGTGTTTGTGTACAGTATGTCTGTGTGTGTGTGTGTGTGTGTCTGTGTCTGTGTTTGTGTTTGTCTGTGTTTGTGCATGTTCCGGGCACACTATCAGTGTTGTTTTTGGCACAGGGGATAGTCATTTTCCAGACATCAAGACATTTTGTTTTTTTGGTTTTAGAGACTGCAGTTTTTCAGCCAGTTCTAGCAATCAGATTTGGTTTTTTACTGGATTTTGATTTGTTTTGTTTGTTTTTAATTGATGATTCAAAGTGATTTAGTCTTTCTTCAATTATATTCTGATTATATTTAAAAAAAAATTAACTGGCAATGAGGAAAAACAAACAACACATCACTTAGTCAAATCTTTACTGCAGCATTAATAGCTATTATGAACAGGTTTCTATTTTAATAATTCCCATAAGTGCCACAATCACAAATGATAATGAAATAAAATCTCTCTCTCCGCCCCCTTCTTTCACAGAAGAGTGCTCTTATTGGCTGCCACTCTATGGCAGCATGTGCTGTCGCCTGGCAGCGCAGCCTCACTGTATGACTCAGGAGATGATGTGCGGCTACCTGAAGGTGAAGGTGAGTGTGGAGCACCCGTGCTTACCTGAGGGGCTCTGCCCCCGATCGGCTGCTAAATTGCCCCCTCTTCCTGCTCCTACCCCTAAACCGCCCCCTCTCCCTGCTCCTACTGCCAAACTGCTCTCTCTCCCTGCTCCTACTGCTTAACTGCTCTCTCTCCCTGCTCCTACTGATAAACTGCTCTCTCTTCCTGCTCCTACCCCTAAACCGCCCCCTCTCACCCTGCTCCTACCACTAAACCACCTCCTCTCCCTGCTCCTACCCCTAAACCGCCCCCTCTCTCCCTGCTTCTACCACTAAACCACCTCCTCTCCCTACTCCTACCCCTAAACCGCCCCTTCTCCCTGCTCCTACTGCTAAACTGCTCTCTCTCCCTGCTCCTACTGCTAAACTGCTCTCTCTCCCTACTTCTACCCCTAAACCGCCCCTTCTCCCTGCTCCTACTGCTAAACTGCTCTCTCTCCCTGCTCCTACTGCTAAACTGCTCTCTCTCCCTGCTCCTACTGCTAAACTGCTCTCTCTCCCTGCTCCTACTGCTAAACTGCTCTCTCTCCCTGCTCCTACTGCTAAACTGCTCTCTCTCCCTACTTCTACCCCTAAACCGCCCCTTCTCCCTGCTCCTACTGCTAAACTGCTCTCTCTCCCTGCTTCTACTGCTAAACTGCTCTCTCTCCCTGCTCCTACTGCTAAACTGCTCTCTCTCCCTGCTTCTACTGCTAAACTGCTCTCTCTCCCTGCTTCTACTGCTAAACTGCTCTCTCTCCCTGCTCCTATCCCTGAACCACCTCCTCTCCCTACTCCTACCCCTAAACCGCCCCTTCTCCCTGCTCCTACTGCTAAACTGCTCTCTCTCCCTGCTCCTACTGCTAAACTGCTCTCTCTCCCTGCTCCTACTGCTAAACTGCTCTCTCTCCCTGCTTCTACTGCTAAACTGCTCTCTCTCCCTGCTCCTACTGCTAAACTTCCCCCTCTCTCCCTGCTCGTACCCCTAAACCACCCTCTCTCCCTGCTCATTACATTACATTACAGGCATTTAGCAGACGCTCTTATCCAGAGCGACTTACACAACTTTCGCATAGCATTTTACATTGTATCCATTTATACAGCTGGATATATACTGAAGCAATTCCGGTTAAGTACCTTGCTCACGGGTACAACGGCAGTGTCCTACCCGGGAATCGAACCTGCGACCTTTCGGTTACAAGCCCAGTTCCTTACCCACTGTGCTACACTCCGCTCATATCGCTAAACCGGCCCCTCTCTCCCTGCTCCTCTAACACTATCCCTCTCTCACAGCAGCTGGGAGGGGAGCCTCAGGGCTGGAAGAAGATCTACGGTGTCCTGAAAGGGACAAACCTCTTCTGCTACCACAGGCAAGAGGACGTGGAGGCCAAAGTGGAGCCTGTCTGCACCATTGCCATCAATAAGGTCAGACTTTAACACAGGCACTTAGGATTCAATACATATTCATCCTTGACTTTGGCTCACAGTTGAATTATTGTGTTTGTTTTTAGCTTCAGAAGCAGTTTCTCTAGCTTCATCAGAATTAAAATTGCCAACCTCTTTTCAAACATATTAATTGTAGATGAAGGAGAACCGCTGATCGAATCCATTGTCTCATGCTACCAAACAGTGGGTACAGACTGAATGTGTAAGGTAGAATCTGAGCTTTACAGCAAGGAGTCTCAAAGACGGACTTCCCGTTGTTTGACAGTAATCTACGGCTGGGGGTCTTTTAGCTCAGGAGCCAGTGCACTTTGCAGTGCACGTTCCTAGGTGTTGACAGCTGGCTCCACAGCTGCAGGATGCACATTGACCAGTGAGCTCATTGTATACACTTCACAGCCGAAGGGTTATTTAGCAGCACCGGACGAGAATCACATACACGTGTATATACAAGCTCATATGTCCCGATGGCATCTGCAGTGTGACTACACAAATGGGTCTGACAGTCGTTTCTCCCCTCTACCCCTCTCTCCTGTTCCGGTTTGTGAAAGTACAGACACATCTTCATTCTTCACCTCTCATTCATCAGCTGGTCACCGCAGAATCATTGAAGAAATGTTTATTTTCTTTGAGTCACTGACGAGAATAGCGCCAGCGTTAAAGAAACGCCTCGCTTGCATTCCTGAGGGGAATTGTGTAATTTCATCAGTCCAGGCTTCCGGATAGCTATCCTTACTCAGCCCCTCTCACTGCGCGTGTGGATGAAAGGGGGAAGCTGTTCGCAGATTTACTGCCATGTGCTGCCATCTGCTGGTGGTGGAGTTTCACAGCACAGTTACTGCTTCAGTCATATACTGGCAAGTTTATAATAAATCTTGTGACTGACTTTATATTAATAGATATTGTTTTTACAAAGGTCGTGGCCAGTTTAGTCACTAAATAGGGGTGTAAATGGGTAATGTGTCTTAGATATGCAATTTTCCCTGTATAAGAGTATTTGGTAAGAAAATGCATAAGTTATCAGAAATATCAGAATACACAACAGTGAGTGCCATGTTCCTCTTTTGGAAGCTGTGGTTCCTGTCATTCTGCCAGCCTCTTACAACCATTAGTCTCCTCTATTGCAAATGGCCTGCAGGCCTCTTCATTCCAGTAGGGGGCAGTGTAGCGCAGACTTGCAGATGTAGTTTGGGAAGGAGCGATGATCGCAAGAGAATCTCATCTTTCTCAGAGACAGGGCTGCGAGTGACAAAGGCCTCACAAGTCTGAGTTTTTTTTAAATGTGTTTTTTAAAACAACGATTATTAATTCTGTCAGAAATAATCCACGTTGTTACTTGTGGAGTATCTGGAATGTGGACCGATTAGGGAGCAGAAATGAGTCATTTGTGGGAAATTTGTCGGCTTACATTCCAAACATGTTATAACTGTTGTATAGCTGAGTAAAGTACCCATGTGTAGTTTCAACAGTAAATGGCTGGTAACGTAAAGGGATAATATGTTAGTAGCTACGGGTGTATATCCAAAAGTAGTTTTTATGAAAACTGGCGACAACTATAATTCATTTGTTAAACAAATGTAAGAAGCAGACTCATAGAGTGCTTGTAAAATGTGTGTGTGTGCGTGTGTGTGTGTGTGTGTGTGTGTGTGTGTGTGTGTGTGTGTGTGTGTGTGTGTGCGTGTGTGTGTGTGCGTGCATGCGCGTCCCACAGGAGACGAGGATCCGCTCCTCGGAGAAGGACCGTCACAGCAAAGCGCAGAGCATCTCCATCAGCAACCAGTACGGCGGGGAGGACGTGACGCACACCCTGAGCGCCGACAGCAAGGAGGACACGCAGCGCTGGATGGAGGCCTTCTGGCAGCAGTTCTACGACATGAGTGAGTGGGCGGGGCCGGGCGGGGCCGGGTGGGGCCAGGCGGGGGGCTGACACGTTCACGCTGATAGACATCAACGGCTGTTCTGAAAATGACATGCGACTGCTTACGGTCAGAAAGCTTGGAGTGTCCCTTTGTTTATTTAACCTTTAACCTTTAACCTTTGCGTGTTTGAACTGCCTTCCTGTGCGTCTGGCGCCTCAGCTCAGGTGCTCTTCTGATTGGACCGGTGACTCAAAGGCAGGGTCAGGTATTAGGCAGTATTAACAGAATTGTCTCTTACATTTAAAAACATTAGAGGATGTTTGAGGAGGAAAACCATCATAAGTACCATCAAAGAGGTACACTAAACTGATTGTTGTCTTTTTATTTGCTTGCACATTCAGCAGGTAAAGAACGGAGAGAGGGCGGGGTAACTGGTGTCAGAATGTCAGTTTATCTCTTGCTCAGGGCAAGGGGCGTTTAAACAGCTGTTTTTATACACGTAGACTTGTTTTTCAAACAGCTCACAATGACATGTAATGGTAATGCTTAAGCTATTCGTCTACATTAGTTAGTTTTTAATTTTGCAGTGTCATGCATGTATTGATAGCCAGCCAGTTTTCAAAAAATTGAAGAGGAAGAGAATATGGCATTATATTAATAGTCCCAAGAACATTTCTGTGCCAGATTGATCTAATCATTCTACAGTTACTGTAGAGATATAAATAGTAAGACAGTGGAAATCTATGATCCAATCACAAAAGGCTTTGGTTGAGTTAGGCGTGGCTGCACATTCCAACATTGCTATGTTTGTTTTGTATTACAATAATGGCTGATTTGTCACAGTTAATGCAGGATAGAATATGAGGCCTCAACTTCTCATGTGATCAGAGAGGTTGTCATCAAGGGGGTGCGTTCTGTGCACCTGTCCCAAACTTTGCTCCTGAAACAAATCGGAAAATTTCTCTGGAAGCAAACAGTTCTGCTAAAGAAGACACATTTACAACCACGCTTCTGATTGCTGGCACGCCCTGTGTAGTGCGTATGTTACTGTGTCTGTCTACTTATGAGATGTGCACACACCCACGCATGCACGCTCACCTCATCTGTATGAGATAACATTCATTCTATCAATGTGTCATCATATTCATATTGGAAAATCTCACATGCAAGAACTGAAAATCATACAATGGAATATTCCCATTCATTTTATTACTTTTTTACTTTTTTGTGCCCACCCACTATCACCCCGCTTTGGAGGAGATAGATTAGACAGAGGACCAACTAATAATAAATAATAATTGATGTGATGGAATGCTGTGATCTACAGTATAATGTGAATGAATGCAGTGGAATATTTGGCTAGCTGAACGCAGTGAAGCTTTTAGTATGTCAGGTACACTGACGGCATCGGCACTGGCACATTCATTCAGTATTACACGTTCTCCTTTCTGCTCTGTTCTATGTCTGAACTGTGGGTTGGTAATATGCATTATAAATGAGTGTGCGTGTGTGTGTGTGTGTGTGTGAATTGACAGCTCTCTCTTCTCACCTACAGGCCAGTGGAAGCAGTGCTGTGACGACCTAATGAAAATCGATATGCCGTTGCCACGGAAGCCTGCCATCGTCATGGCGAAGCAAGGCTCCCTCTACCATGAGATGGGTAAGAACACACCTGTGCCAGGTGGATGGTGGAAGTAGATGCCAAATTCCACTTATGTGGCAACACAGGCATCGTTCACTCACAAATATTAATGTTCTACCCATAGCCTACTCTAGATTAGGTAAAATATGTAGTATTATTTAAAGTAATAATCTCAAAGATTTTAATTAAAACAAATGTCTGTTAAGTCACTATCTATCGCCGAATTAGGTAATACAATGGTGATTGAGCCTATTATTATATGAATTTATATTATTATTATTATTATAATTTATGATTAAAGAACTGGGTGTCTGTGGCGACATTCCCGGGAAAAAATCACAAGCCCCCATCAGTGGTTGGTTATTTTTTTTTGTTTATTGTGCTCACAGCAGCAGCCAGAAGCAATGGCTTCTTTATTAAGGAAGCAACGTAATTAGGACCATTCCTAAGATTTGATACTCATAGTATTATTTCAGCCTTTCTGACAAAGCAATGCCTGAATATGTTATCAGATTACTTGGCCACAGCCTTCGTAACATTACCCACTTTCCTAATCTCGTGATTGGACGAGCATTCGCGATACCTTCGAAATACATAGCCTGGTGAATCTGTGTACCCGTAGCGCAATACCAGACAATCCTTCGGCTTAATACTGCAAAGGACAAAAGTTATGTGTTAATCGTCGCCGGTGGCACATCTGAATTCACCTCGTCACAGGCACAAACAAAACAAATATTCCTAATTTCACGGTTGCCCGGAAGGAGCGTCCTCCAGAGGGCGAAGTCCCGCCGGAGCTCGCTGAGTTCCAGCTGTCACGGCGCAGCGAAGGGGCGCGACGAGCTGGAAAAGCCGGTCCCGAAAGCGCGTGGTCCCGAATGAAAGCAGCCGCCGCGTTCTCTCACGCAGCGTCTCCGTTTCTGGCTTCCAGCCCCCCGAGCTCTGTTTAACGCTTCTGCGAAATGAAGAACAGGGCGTGTGTGAAATCCAATAGCCTTTATTATTCCGCGGTTGTCAACCTTCTGAGGAAGTATGTGTGAAATTCGGAGATCGTGCAAAAGATACAAAAGGCGCACAGTCCTGCTAACCGCATGCTTTTCTCTAACAGTGGAATGTGGCAGCTGGTATGAGTCCTCCATTTTTGGCTCTCCTCCCTGAGTCATCTTTCCAGTCCTGGTGCTCAAACATCTCTCCTGGTTCTTTTATGACTGCACTGTGAATGCCTATGTTTCTCTCTGACACGCTGACTTAATCTCTCTCCGTTTCTCTTTCCCTCTTCCCTCCCTCTCTTACCCCAACTGTCATCCCTTTTTCCATCCCTCCTTCCTCTTCTCCTCTCCCTCCCTTCGCCTTTGCATTCCTCCGGGGATTATTTATGTATCTATTCATCTTGCCCTTCATTCACCACCTCTTATCAATCTCACTGCCGTTTCTGTCTCTCCTCTCATTAATCGTTCATGGTGAACAATTTGACTGCAATATCTCTGTCCTGTCTAACTTGTTCTCTGCACTTCTCAAAACATGCTCGTTTAACTGGCCATTGTCATCGCTTCACATAAATTTAAATCGACATATTGTTCGACACTTTCACCTGTTCCGGTTTCACCTCATCACATACAAAACGACCTCCAAACCTCACAAACCCCCCCCCCCCCACCTCCCACCTCCCACCTCCCACCTCCCACATCCACCCCCACCCCACAACCCCCCCACACACAGCCTCCTCCCTCCCCACCCCGTCCTGTGAGGGGCTTCTGCTCCAGGATAACGCTGTTTCGGCCGAGATCCGTGCTCTCCTCTCCTCCTATTACAACGACAGGTGAAGTAACGCCCAACAGTGCCACCCACCCTCTCTTCCTGTTCCCTCGCTTTGCAGGCCTACCTCACTTCCTGTAACCAGGCCTACTACTACTACTACTATGTTGTTAATGTCAAAAATGGTCACTCTCGGTCCTGAGCTGATGTGTGCAGCTGTTTTTGACGTAGAGCTTGCTATGCACTGCTCAGAAAGGGTGCTACATATTGGTTGAGGTCATTTTTCCACCTCTACTGTAAAGCACTTGAAGCTTAATGGGAGACACTATAAAAAGGCAATGCATAACCATCAAAGGCCTTTTATCCAAATGATCTTCACCAGAGTCACACCTGGGGGGAAGTTGTAGCTGACGAACCGACAAAAACAAAAAAAAAGCGATGGTACATTAAATTGAACTCAAACACCAAAGCAGCAACTGACTTCCCCAGCTAGAATTGCCAGAATCTGAAGGGGAAAAAATCTACAAAAATAATTCTATAAAAAATACACTTCCAGGATACACAAAACCCCTATTTCCAACGTTAAAATCTCAGCAGCCGCCTGTAGCGCAATAGAGAAATGCAGCAGATAGGACACTGTCGTCTCATGCACCCCAAGCCTGAACAAGCGTCCATTCATATGTATCCTTGTTACTGCAGCTTCTCTCTTCTCTTTTATACTGCAAAAGTGACACTTACAAAGGATGTGCTCCTTAACCAATCAGACATCAAAATAAAAAAATGGCATACTGTACATCCAATTAAAGTATCATTAAAGAAAAGAAGGGTTGATCAAGTGTCACAATGCATGCAAGCCATCATGCTTAGTTGTAGATTGGGAGAAGGATAGGACCCAGGTACACCGACCACCACAGAGGCAGAGGCAAGTAAAACCGTTTTCACTGACGCTTTTTGTCAGCAAAAAACGAAACAAACAAGGCACAGGATATGCCAGTAAAACTAGACACGGGGGAGCAGTGGTTAAGACAACCATGCGGGAGAACCTGAAGACCAAGCTCTGACCTGAAACAAAACCAGGGATTTTTTACAGGGAAATACACAGGGAAACACTCGCAGACAATTACTGAAGATGTGCAGACGTCTGCGGAATGTGAGAAGACAATTATACAATTACAAAAAAACAACTAGCTAGGACAACACACAGAACACAGGTGAGAACTAAACGCGGGAAGCAGACGATGACTGGAAACCAGGAACCTGGTCCATGACAACAGTATTGCAGTGTGCAATGGAATGGCACTGGAACTGTTTGAAGTAGAGAGAGAGAAGGACAATGAGGCTGCTAAACTCCCATATATGTACGGAGGCAGACGCAAGTAGAAGTAATTTGCAATTTTTTGTTGTGAGCATTGTTTGAGCGTTTCACCTTAGTCACCTTAGCCACAATAAGTCAAATGTAAAGGGATAGTTTATCCAAATTTCACAATTCTATAATAATTGTCTATGGGCTGTAGTTTCCATAAACTACTAATGGATTCCAGGTTCTAATTCCACTATTAGCTGCGATATAGCATAGGTGTCTACAGGTTTTAAATGGCATTGCACTTGTTTGTCCAAGGCTATTTGGAATTGTTACGTCACAAGGCTTTATAGACATATATTTAGAGTTTAAAGAGCAGTTAAACCTGGGTCTTGCAAGCCACGTCACCTTCTGTTGCGGAAAAAAACATTTCTGACTAATTCAGGGCTGTAGTGTGAAACAATTTTTGTCACACTGGAGATATTTTACAGGTGTTACAATATGTTTGGCCTCTCTTTCTTAAGACATAATTTTTTCAGGCCTCTATAGCTCTGAATATTTTCATATGGTGAAATGAAACTGATTTGCTATTTTTGCCTACGAAACCATATCACACACACACACAAACACACACTTAAAATTGGACTGTGTGTGCGTGTGAGGTGGTTCAATTATTTAATTAGAAAAGGTCCATCATTTGGACCACACCTTCCTGGGAAAAATGCAGGTCACCGAGTTCTCCCCTATTGATGTGACTGCCCCAGGAAAATGTCCTGTAAAACAATAAATCAACTAAATATGGCTGTTATGATTAATTATGTACCCTGGAGGAAACTGCAGCATGGTTCCAGTCAATGCCAGGTTTTAAGCTGGTCCAGCAGGTTTGAAGCTGGTTCTGGAGATGATCAAGCTGGCAGAAAGATGGTTGAGATAGTAGCAACCATGCTGGCAAGACCTTGTCCAGCTGGTGGGCCAGCTTGGTACAGACAACAGACCATCACCAAATTCCAGATGATATCTAGCTGGAGCCGGTTCCAGCTGGATTCCATCATATACTGGTAGTTAGAATTTCCGCCAGGGCAGTAGTGACAACATATCGATCTTGCCCTAAAAAGACTTTTAAAAAGACATCAAAATGTTACAGGGTGGAGTAGATTAAATGTTCATAGCCCTCGTGGGCAATTTGCTTTGCAGTCTGTCTCATTTAAGTTGCAAACAATGTCAGACAGTTGCAGTCACATCATCTTTTGTTTTTAGATCGAGGAAAGGAAATAAAATGGCACTGAAATTGCCACTGGTGTTTCACTAAAACGAGAGAAGCAATCAAGTTGTCGAGATGGACTTATTTCTTCATATCACAGTCGATGAACCACATTACAGTGACACATGGAATTATGGGACAGGGAACATCTAAAGTTCTGTATAATTTTGTGCCACATTTTTTATTGTAACAAGTCCAGACTGTAGTATCCTTGAACGGCTGCACTGGTTTTCATGTGTTTTTAGACACTGTCCATGTACTCTAGTGCAATAAAAAAGGTTCTTCTGTGGTTTTAACAGCTGTTGGCTTCTGCTCCTCCCCCCAGTTATTGACACCTCAGATGACATCAGCACCGTGACGGACATCCTGACTCAGCGCATGCAGGAGTTTGAGTTGAGGAGCAGGCTGGGGTCCACTCCCCCCTGGATGGCCCTGTTCGAGGAGTCCCCCAACCGTCACCACCACCATCGCCCGCCCCGCGCCCACTGCCGCACCCCGCGCAGCCCCCTCAGCCCCCGCCTGGGCCTGCTCTCCTCAGACGCCAGCCTGACGTCGGAGAGCGACAGCCCCTGCAGCGCCAGCCCCTGCTCCCGCCGCGGCTGGGGCGACACCCCCTCCCGCTTCCGCCCGCGAACTCTCTCGCTGGACGCCAAGCTCACCGGCCTGCGGGGGAGGAGGTACGGGGGGCTGCCCTGCGCCTGCCAGGCCCCGCCCTCCGTCTCCGCCTCGGTCTCCGCCTCTCCCGCCTCCACCTCCTCCTCCTCCTCCTCCCGCCCCCCCCAGAAGGGCCTGTCCTGCTCTAGCTCCACCTCCAGCAACAGCTCCAGCGAGGGCAGCAGCACCCCGGAGTCCGACGGCAGCCCCTTCTCCCGCCCCAGCCCGGCCCGCCGCAGCATGAGGAACCTGCGCGCCAAGCTAGACCCCCGAAACTGGCTGCAGAGTCAGGTATAGGCCCCCCTCTCCCTCCATCCCTACTCCAGCCCACCTTGTGCTTGACTGGAGCCTTCTGGAAAGAATGATTCTCCTGGCAGCAGATGATCCACAGCTAAAACAGGGCCCCCATGTGACACAGCCTCCTTCCCTCTGTGCGTGTTATGGACCATGGGCTGTCTCTCTCTTTCTCCCTCCTTGTTGTGGAGCCAGGCCCAGAAGGAGCATTTTAGCAGTCACCTTAATCTTTTAGTGTCTTCATCCCGAATTTCTGATCATACTGAATGTTTTACGCCGGTGTAAAATTAAAAAATCTGTGTCGTCAGAGCACAAACTAGATGAATCCTCTTCTGTATAACACGGTTATTCAAGCAGTATTAAGCTGTCAACAAGAAAGTGGTTTCAAAGTCATTAAAAAATCTGGGATTGATCCACACCCCATCCTCTGAGATACCTCCTGCATTCAATAATTTAATCAGAATTTCAGAAGGAAGAGGAACTGTCCCTCCTATGTGCAATGAACTAAAACATGGCCGACCTCCACAGTGGTGGGATTGGCTGACTCAACAGTTCACCACAGGGCCTGAGGTGTGATTAAATGACTCAACAGTTTACCACACAGCCTGAGAACCTCGTCTCATCATGGATACTTTCACAGTTTCACAGCCTTGACTCTCAAACTGTGTGCGTTCCACTGTTAAGCATGGTTTCTTTAATAAGAAAAATAGAAGAAGTGTTACAAATCGGTACCAGGGCACACACTGTGCCTGTTGAGCTCACACTGCTAATGCAAAGCTGGTATGTGCAGAATGGAACAGAGGGAACTCCTTGATTCAGAGCAATGCATCATGAACCAATGTGAAAATAAATGACTTGTGAATGTGATTTATGGGCAATGTTGTTCTGAGGCTACTGTAATTTAACAGAGTTATCAGGGCACTCCCAAATTCACACTTTGAGGTCATGTTTTTGATGCGCAAGGTCATTCCAGAAAAGAGCTGATTGGTCGAGCCTGCCCTGGTGGAAATTCTAGGTACCAGCCTAAGATAGAATCTAGCTGGAACCAGCTTCTGCTTCCACTGGAAACCATCTGGAATTTGGTGATGGCCTGGTGTCTGCACCAAGCTGACCCACCAGCTGGACAATGACGTGCCAGCATGGTTGCCATCTCAAGCATCTTGTTGCCAACTCGAGCATCTCCAAACAAGCAGGACCAGCTTCAGATAAGCTGGATCAGCTTTAAACCCGACTGGAACCAAGCTGAAATTTCCACCAGGGTGTAAGGCAACCAAATATGTACAAATATGCACCATTAACTCCAGTTCGAGGGCTGTGAGAAAAGCTGCTGTTTTACTATTTCTCACTCTTTACTCCACTGCTACACTTGTCCCGCTCCTGTCCAGCTTTCAAGAAGCAAGATGACAAACACTAAGCATTGCTTCTGTTAGTGCAAGGCTCTTTCTGCTCCTCACACAATGTATTATGTGAAATTCTAAAGCCATTTACAATCCCTGGGAATTTTCAGCTGGAAGGGGAAAGAAGATTCTAGCCTTTTAATATGATATTAAGCATTGGCACATACCAGTTGCTACTGTGGTAACCTCAAGGATGCACTATATTGAAGTTTACAGTGAATATTTATCAGCAAGATAAATAGGGAGACTAATACTGTTGCATTCTCTACTTTACCTCACAATATCATTTTAAGCAATCACACACAAAAATTAACTGTAAAATATCTGCATTATTAGTAAGCTATTATACAGCAGTAGCACATTAAACCTGAAACAATGAATGCAGTCAGGTTATTTCAGCTGTTAAGAGTTTGGACTTGGCTAGGCCCCAACAGTCTTAAAGAGAACCTGAAAAAAAACACTGAAAAAAAACATTAACAGGAGCATTGCCAATTCCTGGTGTCCACTGATTTGATTTGAAGCCCAGGCATTCTGTCGAATGAAAGTACATCAAAGTAAATGAACAACCGTGAAAACCACACCTCTGCACACCAAGGACAGTCAGCGTCCCTACAAAAAGGGAGACTCTTGAGCCATTAGGCCTGTCTCTGTTGCTCTGTAGTGTTTCTAAACTGTATAAAGCATGTGCAGCTGGTATAAAACAAATTACAATAAAAAAATGTATGACAAAAAAGTTGGATTTTGGAATCAAATTAGGGATAGATTTCATTGCAGGTTCCCTGCATGTTAATGTCATTTTCCAGTTAAGATTCCCTTAAGACACGTGCTGACCTTCACACCATGGAATCAGATATGTAAAAGCTTTCTTGGATTCCAATGATTCTGCAGGAAGGTTTTGTTCCTGTCTGGCTGTGATTCAAAGGTTATTTCCAACTATTTTCAGAACAATAGCTCAAGAATCAAGGGGAAGAAATTTGACCGATCAGGATTCAGTGCATGCAGTGTGCAAGTGCCTGGAGACTAGGACAGCCATTTTGACTTGTGTTATGAAAGAAAAATGATCCCCTTTCAAGGCAATGGGTCTCCTGACAAATGGGGATTTTTCATATTATACATTTATGAGTGGGCTTTGCATTTGTTAAACATCCCTTGGTATGTATCTCTAAGTGGTTCTTTTGCCTATTAGTTCAGATCAGATTTATTCATAGAATTTACTGAAACCAGGGAGAAGTTAAATCGCTATATAGTGTATACTATTTTAAATAAATCTATACATTAATAGTATAAACTGTAACCAGTAGTTGTATTTTTGTATTTACTGTATATACTGAAAAGCCTTGCCCCTCTCAAGAACCATTGATCAGGTATTTTAGCTTTGTCCTCAGTATTGATGAGGGAGGCAAGATCTAATGTCCCTCTCCTCTGCAGACAGTACGGTGAAGCCTAGTGTCCCATGTCTCTGCATAACAATGACTGTAAAACTAAGCCGCTGTGTCTCCGGCATCAACCAGAGCTCTGTTCACTTTACTAAAGGTAGATCTGAAATGCTTAAAAGCAACATTTGTGACTGTAAAGTTTTGTAATTTAACTTTTTTCTTCTTTTTTGAGATTAAATGTATTTTGCATTATTGATTTTTGTTATAAATATGACTATATTGATATATAATTTTAAAAGAATACCAGTCTAACTGTAAAGATGGTTACTCTTGAAATGGGAGGTCTGTGGCTGCAATCTGTCTGCATGTGCAGCTACATAGGGGGAGATGAGTGTAACAAGGAATATTTAACTCATTTTAAAGTTTGACATAAAGACAAAAATAAATACTTTATCAATTTGGAAAGTGTCTTTTGTTTTTTCTTCCATAATGCATAATGTTAGTGTACATCCTGTATATCAGAGATTCAAGAAATTATTCTGTCAATTGTTTCGTCCTGTTCATTAACACAGTGACAGTGAACAGCTCCAGGTGAGAAGCACAGTGTTGAGTATGCACATGTAAACCAGTTTGGCTCATGAAATGGCATTTAGAACGCTAATGGTTACACATCGATAGGTGGACAGTGATACCGACCTGTATTTTCTCTATGGTTTCTCTAAGTTTCTCTATGTAATAGTGATAGCGTACTATGTGTCCTGTTTATCTGATCAATGCTTGGGATTTTGCAATTCTGCTTTGCTTTTGGATAAAACATCCATAAAGTGTTTTGCTGGGCTATTTTCATGTCGCCATTGACAATTTAATTAATAATGATATAACACAGTCTTCATTTAATATAGTATTGGGATGGCAGGTATGCCATCCCGCCAAGTTACGCCTTGGCGGGGGCATGCCCCATACCTATACAGCACCGAGAGTTTGGCACTTTTCAGGGTTCCCCACAGAAATAACCACAACAGCCACAGACACTCAGCTCTTAAAAAACATTAAATTCTGTACATTCTGACCCCATTTCAACAGACAGATTTCATAAATAACTTCACATGTCCACGCAATAAAGCCCCAAACTAAGGGGATTTTGCGTTTTCTCCTTCTTCTTCTTCTTCTCTTTCTTCTTCTCTTTCTTCTTCTTATTCTTCTCATTCTTATTTTTCCTGCCACCTATCCCACTAACAACATGTCTCCCCATTGGACATTTCACTGACACCAGCCAAATCTTCACCTACACGACCCAATCCAAAACGCGCATACACACGCAAAATACCCATACCTTTTTAATCTGAAACATTCCCAGGGTAAAAAGCTAGTCCGCCTATGGCCTAGTGGGCAAGGTTACAGTCTTGGGAACACGGGGTCCTAGGTTCAAGCCCAGCTAAGAACACCTTTCTTTAAAGGAGTACAATGGTGACTTTCACACTTTCTCAATTTTATGTGCTATTTCCACAAGAGGCATTGAAGAAACACAATGAGTAAAGTATTAAATATGTCCGTTCTGTATTTTTGGAGAAATATGCGTTTTAAATTTATCGTCCTATTTTCAACCGGTTGAGAAAGTTCTCAACTTGGTGCCTCACGAACACAGTAACCACTCCCCTTTTCATGTCCCGGAAACCCATGGATAACTCGAGACCCATAGTTTGCGCCGCTGGCTTATGGGCAAGACAATGCAAATATTTAACTAACGTTAGGTTCACTTAAATTAGAGTGCCCTTTAAGGACTATTAGATTATTTCTGGTTACATTCATTTAGCTAGCTAAATTCAATTCTGGATATATAAGTACAATTCCCGAATATATGGGGGTTTCTTCAACTAGGAGCACTTTTGTCCTTGTGAACTTATTAAAAAAAACTTGTTCAAATCACACTTACCACAGTCTCATAAGTTTATCTAATTTGTCTAGTTTTAAGGTCCAAGAGAGGACGCGCTGCCATCACAAGATAATTTGGTCATTTTTGACATTTTGTCCGACCCGTAATGAACAAATGTCATTTCCACCACTAAATATATGACTATTATTTAAAAATAGTATGACATATGTCACCCCATAATAATATATGACTATTTTCATAACTAGTTTTGCCAGTTGATACCTTTTTACAATTATTATACATTTGCAAATTAAATTTATTAAATGTCACAAGGACCAAACGCCTTAACGTACATCCACCACAATCTGAAATATAATGTTGGCTTGGGTAGATACTGTTTTGAAATAAATAAATTGTATTATTGCATTAAGTAGAGTATGATCTCCAAAATTGTGGAGAAATGTTTAATGTATGGTTGTAACTTTTTGAATATTTTCAAAACATGTGTGCAGTGATGGAAATGACAGGGTGCTGTGGAAATGACATTGTGTTGCGGAAATGACAATTAATGAACACAAATGTAGAAAATATTAAATTGAAAACAGTAGAAACATTTATTTGAAACATTTTTGTTGAACTGTCGTGAGACAAAACTGCTTTTACAATGCAAAATAATGGCAAGGCAAAAATGTACATCAAAGCAATGATACATCAAAATTACATCAAATAATTGTGAGAGTTGGATGTATATTTTAAAAATATGAATTGGTCTCTTAGATGAACAGTTGTGTATGAGTTACTGTATAGAACTTTAACAACACCCAGTGGAAATGTACCTCATACTTTCAATGCATAGTGTGCGTAAAATGTGTGTGTGTGTGTGTGTATGTGTGTGTGTGTGTGCATGTATCCCAGTCTTCCATTATGCAGAAGATGATTCAAAATGATAGTACATCTTTGGACTTAAGCATTCTGAGCACTCTAGTCTGGCCCATTATAAACAGTTGTGTGGCTGCACATAATGTGTGTGCGTGTGCGTGTATGTACGTGCGGCACATGTGTGTGTGAATGTCTGAATGTGATTAAAGGCCAAATCTAATCAAGGGTTTGACAAATTTCTTTCCAGACTGACACTGGTGCCGTTTGGTCACTGGTACAGGCTCAGGGATAAGTCCTATTACTTTCACGGATTGATACCAGATGATGTCATCTCTCTCTGGCCAATAGAATCAATTGTTACCTATAGACCAATTGTTACCTATGCGGCTCATTGTTTTAACAAGAGCACCGCTGTAACCATCAATATCTTGAATGATGCCCAGGTACACATCTCCGTCATAATTGACGGCACACCACTGACCTATAAGCCCCTCGTGTAAGTCCGGAATGTCCTGCAGACCTAAATTGTGGGATGTGTTAGGATGTGATGTGCTGGTTGAGGGGCAATCTTCCTCCCATCCTGAAACATTGCGGTTTCTGGATTTAATTAATATATAAACATAGTATTACACATATCTATTTTTACAATCCATATTTGTGCCTTATCAACATAGATAGCTCGGGTTTATGTGTTAACACAATGCCTTTCTCATTTCCACCACACTCTTGTCTTTTCCACCACAGAGGGAAGTGTGGTGGAAATGACTGTGGTGGAAATGACATTTCTACAGTATTTTGTGAAAAACTTCAAGGTAGCTTGACATATTAGCTTTGATTTGATAGCTAGCATATGATGCATGCAAAATACACTTATTTAAAATCTATCCTCTTACAAACTTCCATGAAGGTACAGCATGTTTGGAAATGACATACAATAAAAATATTGTCTGTTCAAGCAATATTTACCTTGATTTTTCTTCAATAGCTGTACATGAAAATGCACATCTCCTCCATATCAGACATGTGCTCCGTTGCCACTGTCTAGTTCCTTAACAACCACCTACACAATCTCTCATACAGACTTTTTAAAGGGAAATTACATTGCTGTGGTGGAAATGATGGTGATACTGTGAGACAACTATATTTTGTGTAAAAAATAATATTGACAACTCTCTCACATTAAATACTAAAATGTTTTTTTATTATTTGAGTATTACTTTGTTCAGGAACATTAAATGTTTTAATATAAATTATATTTTTACACTTTATTTTCATTGTTTAATTTTAAAAGTCTGGGTGTGGGACAAGGGCAAAACAGTGATATTGAAGCCTATAAGGGTGTTAAAAAGTAAGAAAAAATCATAATGGACACATGGTAAAAAGTTTCTAAGATGGTTTTATTGTTAATTTAACAAAGAGAGAGGGAATTGTACAAAATTATATGTATTTTTAAAAATATGACCAAAGGACATGAAAGTGCTTGTAGTCTAAGAATCACCCATAAGTACAATTCCCGAATATATAAATTCAATTTCCGAATATATAACTTCAATTCTGAATATATAAATTAAATTCTGGATATATAAGTACAATTCCCGAATATATTTACAATTCTGAATATATAAATTCAATTTCTGGATATATAAATTCAATTCTGGATATATAAGTACAATTCCCGAATATATAAATTCAATTTCCGAATATATAACTTCAATTCTGAATATATAAATTACAATTCCGAATATATATATAACTCGGTTTATAATCAGGCATATCACAAGACAGCCGTTTTTACTTTTTGAATTATTTCTTTTTTTTTCTTCATGGGCTACTGAGTGACAAAAACAAGTTTAACATTAGCATCAGTAAAATTTGACAGTACAATCAAGGATAAGCAAACAAAAACGTTAAATAATTAAAATTTTAATGAGGCAATAATTCGGACTTCATTAAGGGGTCCTTATTTTCTTGGTATTAGGACCTTTCAAGTAGGGGCACCAAATTTCACAGGGAATGGCCCAAAGACTAGAAAGAAATATCTTAACAGCGAGAGTTCATAGAAACCCTTGCTGCAGCATGCGACAGAATGCGTGTTATGGCTCAATGGCAAGCTCCAGCGCACACCAAACTACGGAGGAAGAAGTCTGCACGCTATTCGCCGAGGCTCTCAACCAGGCGAACGGTTTGGAGAAGTTCTCAGGTTGTAAAACAGGAGCAGGGAAACGTTCGCCTGGTTGAGAGCCTCGGCGAAATAGCATGCAGACCTCTTCCTCCGTAGTTTGGTGTGCGCTGGAACTTGGAATGTCATAAAATCAGTTAGCGAGCTATATGTTATGTTATGATTAGCAAATTACGTTTTAGCCAGCTAGCTTGTTAGCAAGCACATATTTGGATATTCAATGTTGAACTGCAGATGCACGTTTATTTGTAGTTGTTAATTGTATACAAATGATGACGGACATCGGACAAGCCTACTTAAGATATATCAGTGATTTAAAATGTGTGGTATTTTATCAGCGATGAAAACAAACAGCCCCTTAATATTTGACACAAAGTTTGCATGACATTGTAATATGGTAAGATTACAAAACACAGGGCCAAGTGACTTGAAAGAATTGAGGAAATATTGGGTAGGATTGCTTTGGAATACATGTTATTAAATTTCGGCGAGGCAAGATAGCCTATATTGTTAGTAGTACCGTAACTTGGCGTCATTTTGATATCAATACTTTTAATGGCAGGCCTGGATTTTGTGCAGTCTGAATGAATGAGTTATTGACGGTGTATGTCTTGTATGTGTAACTTGGCATTTCTGTACGTTGAAAACGTGTTTTTTATGAGATACCATATTACTTAGCTGAAGCTGAAGTATACTTGGGTTAAGCAGCAAGACAATGATCCAAAACACAAAAGCAAGTCTACATCTGAACGGCTGATAACAAAATGAAAGTTTTGGTGTGGCCTAGTCAAAATCCTGACTTGAAACGAGCAGTTCATTCTTGAAAACCTATCAATTTGTCTGAATTAAAGCAGTTCTGCAAAGAAAAGTGGGCTAAAATTTCTCCACAGCAATGTGAAAGAGTGATCAAATTATAACAGATGTATGGTTACAGTTATTGCTGCTAAAGGTGGTACAACTAGCTACTGAGTTTGAGGGGGAAATTACTTTTTAAAATGGGGGGTATTGTTGTTTATTAACTTTTTTCATTAAATAAATATAATTATTTGAAAAATGTGTTTTGTGTTTACTCAGGTTCCCTATGTCTAATATTACATTCTGTCTAAAGATCTGAAAACATTCATGACAAATGTATGACAAATATTCAATGATAGAGGTAATCAGGCAAAATGTTTTCACAGCACTGTACCAGAAAGGTGGCTAAGCAAGTCTTTCCTGACTCAAGTTAACAATGCTTTTAGATATGTAATGGAACAAATTCTGTGAAATGGTAACCCTCCAGCCAAGAGTGCAATAAATAGTTATACTTGCAAAACCACTCATGCCTTCCTGTCAAAGGGGAATGAAATTGATGTATACTTTTGAGTAAGTGCATTAATGGTGCACATAGATCAGGACAGAAATTGCCTGAAGCTCACAGCCAGTCCTGGCAGAGTTGCATGTTTCATGAATAAAAGCAGGGACAAATCAATGAGTTCAGGTATTTATAGATATTTATATGCTAGCTTGTTTTTGACTTTTGTAGTTCCATTGTGGCAAACCCCTTATTAACACTATCGTTCCTCAGAATACTTGAGGAAGTTCAGTCACTAATGTAGAAATGACCAGTTAGAGCTACTCAATGACTTTTTCAGTACCATTATAGCAAACCCCTTATTAGCACTCTTTCCTCAGACACCTTGAGGAAGTTCAGTCGGTAATGTAGGAATTAACAGCTAGAGCAGGGATGCCAGACTCCAGTAATGGAGGGCCACAGTGTCTGCATTTTTGTGTGCATTTCAGCATGAAGTTAATGGAAGTTGCTGATTGCTTGAAGTCCACACACCTTCATTCTGAAACCTAAAATGGCTGCTAATTGACTGGAATCATAAAACCTGCAGAACACTAAAGCACTCCTAAGTCTCTTGGAATTATTTCTACAGGTAGTGACATACCTGTACTTTTGTATGGGAGCACGGGTTTGAAGTGGTTAAAACCCTGGTTCCAAAACAAGGTAGTGAGCTGAATGTTGTACAGGAAGCATCTGCACACCAACAATTGCTGCAATGTTATCATAAATGAGATTTTGTCCAGTAGCACTCAAAGATTCCCTGAAAATGAAGAGGTTGACATAGTGGTGCCATTCAGGGCGAAGTATAGGTCCAGCAGGGGAGAGAAATTAGATGAGTTTTAACTGGAGTTTTAACCAAGTTGAGCTTAAGTCAATTATTTGTCATCCAACTTGAAATATTTTGTGTACGTAATGGAGGGGAGGAAGGAGAGAACAAGTTGCACGTCATCTGTGTAGGAAGAAGTCAGGCTATGAGCGATGACAGAGTCAAGAAATTTGGTTTATAGAGATAAGAGGAGAGGGCCAAGGACTGAACCCTGGGGGACACCTGTTAACGGTTCCTGAAGTCTCGAAACTGTGTGGCCCACCCAATACAACCATGCAACCTGGAAGGAAGGACAGTCAAGGTAGGAAGCAAGCCGGTGGTGAGCTGAAATATTAGTGTTTGTGAGGGAGTACTGAACCGCAGTTAGTGTGTTTTACACCACACACACTGGTTCCATTAAAAGCCATCATACAGCGCTTCCAATACAGTATTTTATTCTGCACTTGTAAAAAATATTACAAACACTTCAAAGGCAGATATTTACAGAGTATTGTAAAAAAAAAAATATAACAATATGCATACACAACAGGAAAACATGACAGCATAAAGCTCACAGCTTTGTTTCATAATACATATCACAGCTTTTGTTTTGTTAGAAGTTTGCTTGTTTCGAATGTTAACAAGACTAGAAGAATAGGTAAAGACATGATGTATGTGTAGATGTCTGTGTTATGTCAGAACGTCTTGACATAAAGCCAAAGGGTTTATGAGATGAGTATGTTTGTAATGAGGTTGCTATGAAAACAAAGTTGACTCACACAGTACAACAATCAGTTGGATCTTTGTACATCCAACTTCTTATCCTCACATTTCACAGGATTGTGGATACTATTTCCACACTATTTCCATTTATGTACATTCATTGATTAGATTATCAATGCATAAACAATGCAGACTACAACAGAAAATAATTTCTTGCTACATATACAGTATATATACAACATTGTCCCATGTATATTCTATATTGTTCCATTACTTTTTACAATTGGTGACACTATTAATTTCATTCACAAGATTAATATGGAGCAAATAAGGCTTTGACTACTTTATAACACACAAAATCTCTTGCCATAGATGTCAAAACCTTGAAAGATAATTCCTTTATATTCTCATATATTTTACAAAGGAACAATTTTTCATAAAATAAGAAACATAAATATGTCTACATCATACAGTAATGTAAGGTGGTTTTTTAAAAATTGGCTAGCCTTAGCTAATAAAAAAGGAAAACAAGAGAAAACTAATTTACATTACCCAGAGGCTTTAAGCCTCTTGTCTTAAATTTGAGAATGCACATAATATATACATTCACAGCAATGCCCAGTTAATGCCCTCTGAAGTCGCCGAACCTGCATGTCTTTGGTTTTTGAGAGGAAACCAGAGTATCCAGAGAAAACCCAAGGGGAGGAGGAGAGAACTTGCAAACTCCACACAGAAAGGCCCCCTGCCAGGATTCGAACCCATGAACCTTCTGTGAATAACGTGAAGGACTGCGATTGGACCCGGGATAAATGTTGCCCCTTTTGTGCTGGCCGCAGTTCTGGAATGTTCACTTGCGGCCTCCGGAACAGGGGCCCCTTGGGTCACTGGCAGGAGTCCTGTCAGGTCCCTAATATGAGCCAGAGAGGAGCTGTCTTAAGCTCCAGTACTCCGCAGGGGTTAAGCGCATTAGCAGGGATGGAGAGGTGTCGCCCTTGAGCACTTCAGAGGGCCCCATCGTTGTTGCTGGGATACCTTTCAGCGGCTCCAGTGCTACGCCGGGCCCCAGGGTGGACTGGGAGGGTTCCTGCGTGCTTCCTGCAGAGCCCGGGGGGTACCGTGTGGAGGGCGTTGGCCAGGCGCTGGGGCATAGTCTGCCTGCCAGGAGCTCCTGAGCCTCCAGCCACCCCTGGTGAAATGGCCCCAGGGCTTTGGGGTCTCTGCACCACGGGTGCGGCCAGTGGGCGTTACCATGGCGATCTGACACTGGCTCCCTGTCCTGCCACCTGTCACACAGCGATCCCCGGTGAGTGGGACGAAGGCTCTCCTCTCCTTTTACGATACCGTTCCAGTGTACAGACTCCCCAAACGAGCTCCTCCTGTCCGGATCTCGAAATGAGAATCCCAGCTCGGACGCATCATCATGCTTTGTGGGGCGTGGTTCCGTGACGCCCTGTTGACACCACTGTTTCCCTGATGATGTCACCACTCCCTCTGCTCCCCTGAATCTGGCTTTGAGCAGAAGCGAAGCAAATTCTGTCTGCATTTTTCCCAAGGAGCCAGCAGAGGGGTTGGAAAAGGAATGGTTGAGTTTGAAGGGCCCCTCCACCTCTCCTGTCTGCAGGGGGTATTTCCGCTCTTGGGTCTTGTTAACGGTGATGTCCGGTGGGCCGCAGGTGCTTCTCAGTGGGGGTGGGGGGTAGAGGTAAGTGTTGGTAGGGGGTGGGGAGGACAGAGAAATGTCACTGGAGGTGGTCAGGTCAATGATTTTTTCCTGGACACTAATGGACTCAAATTCCAATTGAGTCTGTTCAGCTTCTCTAGTTGGCAGGTTACTCGGCAACCTGTACACATTTCCCTCTTGAAAACACCAGGCTTGATACAGGGAGGACACCCGGTTCAAGAACTTGGGCACTTTCTTGTCGGTGGGCGGGGTGAAGGAAGGCAGTCGCTGGCCCACGGGGTCCCGCCCACGCCCCCAGCAGCTGAGGTTTAGCGGCTGCTCGTAGCCAGAGGAGGAGCCAATCTGCCTCAAACTGTCAATCACTGCCCGTTCGGCCAATGACCTTAGCTCCTGGTGGGAGTGGGAGTGGAGGTAGGGATGTAGCCGGGGGTGCACATGGGGTTGATTGTTGGTTTGAGGAGGTGGAATGTTGGGGTACAGAGTGTGGTAGGAGGGTGGGTCCCCATTCAGTTGGTAGTCCGTTGTTTTTGGGGTGATCCTTACTGTGCAGTCTGTAGAGATGTCCGGAGATCTCTGGCAACACAGGGGAAGAGAAGGACGATTAAATTAAAGGATAATTACACCCTAGATCACTTTTTTTATCAGTAAATGTGCTTGTATGAAACATTTTAATCCATGCCATTATTTCAACATTTCTGAAACAATATCATTTGGCAGAAAAAACATCTTGGTGCTCCTCTCTAGCATTTAAAAAATGCTTTCTGTATTCCACTCTGGCCCTGCCCAAATCATGATGTCAGCATAGCTTTATGGAAGTACTACCAAGTCATATAAATGTCAATCAAGATATCTAGCTGGAAAATTGTTGCCGCCCACAAATTTGTATGTTTACTTTTTAATACAACAGAACACTGCCAGCACCTGATTGGCTAGATTGGTCTCCACCTGATGTTTTCAAACTGGAGAGACATGTCGGCCTGTTCCTAAACCTTCTCATATTCCATCCAAACAGTCCACTAAAATGCATTTCTGAAAACATTTGAGGCGAGAAATAGGCCTTGTAATTGCTGAATCTTGATTTATATTTGATTTGCAATGCCCAGTCTGACAGTTTGTTATATAATAACATAAATGTATTTGACTGCAGCTGGGGCTGTGAGTGGAGGTTAGGGGTGGAGAGGAGAGGAGAGGGAGGTGCGTACCTGGGTGAGTGTAGGATTTGGGAGTGTGCAGGCTGCACTGCGTTTACTACCCCTCAAGCTCTCCTCATCCTGCAATGAGGGGCTGTGGTGACGGGGGCGTTTTAGACTGGGGGGCGGAGTCTTCTGCATCAGGTGACGGTCGTAGGGCAGAAGGAGCCTGGGAAAGCAGTACAATGAGAACAGAGCACCAGACACATATGCATATGCAAACACACTCTCACGCACGCACACACACACACATACACATGCACGCACACACGTAAACGCACACACACACAGTGCCACCACACTTAGGATGCTACCACATTCACAGTGTCACGCAGCACTACCACAAAGAGCTCTAACACACCTCGCACATGGCACCAACATGCAAACCATCCATACATACATACATACATGCACACATACATACAGTGCATACATACATACATTCAAATGTAAATACACACACACACACACACACACACCAGCAGGGAGGAATTCTAGCTCCAGATGCGTCAGGAGCAAACCCATGTGATCAGGGTGATCAGAGAGAGGAAGGCCACGGAAAGGCTCACGGTCAAACAAAGCAAGGGCAGCGGCAGAAGCCGTCCCGCCAGCGCGGGGCCTGCGGAGGCCTGTGTCTCACTTTTCGTAGTGCCGACGGGTGCTGGTGGCCGCGCTGGTGCTCCGGGGGTCCGCCCCCAACATGCTGTACACCTGCTTCCACTTCTGCTGCGCCGTCACCTGGGAGAGAGGGGCAGAGGCGCACCTGGACGTCAGCTTCAGGTCTGAATCAAATAACTTCCCCAAATCAGGGCCGCCCGACCCTGTTCCTGGAGATCGACTATCCTGCATGCTTTCAGTGCAACCCTAACCCCTCATTGAACAGCTAGAGATCTCATTGAGCTACTAATTAGATGAATCAGGTGTGCCTGCTTAGGGTTTAAATGAAAACCTACTGGACAGTGGATCTCCAGGAACAGGGTTGGACAACCCTGCTCTAAATTCTGTATCCCTTCTTCCTGTTGGAAATTTCAACATATTTTCGCCAACATACACAAGAAAATTATTTCATGTGATTGCATGTATTGGCTAGTAGCATTGAAAAAAAAAAAGATCAGGGACTCTTTTCCAATTTTACAGGCATATGTATTCAAATATATTCAGGACCTTTCAGCAAGATGTGATAGCAGACCTACGACGAGAAAGTAGCATTACACAGACAGACGTCAAGCTGCAACCAGACAGTTGCATTACACTGCAAATCATTATCTAGTTGTCCTTGCCTGAGATGACATCTTAAAAATGACTAAAAATGTTTTTCATTGCTATGTACTGGAAATATTCAAGTTATGTGGGCTTAGCTCAAGGGAACTATGCCAGCTCTTCAGCACGGTCTCTTATCGGCTCTTGAGTGAGGCACTTAAGGCTATATTGCTTCAATAAATATTCAGCTGTAAAAAAGGATTGCGTGTAAAAAATGAAAAGCAAGTTGTACAAGCTGCTGTGGATAAGAGCAACTTATAAATAAAAAACGAGAATGTAAAACGTGATGTAAAATGTAAACTTAACATTGTTTGATTGTTTCATTGTATATCTTGCTGTTCTATGACAGACCCACACAAAGGCACACACGTACACAAGCATAAACACACACACACACAATAATAATAAATGACTACAATAACCAGGAATAAAACCTTCAGCTTTTCAGTTATAAAAGACATTCCTGTGGCATTCAGCACGTTTCTGCACACAACTTTTCACAAAAGAACAAAAAAAACCTTTGAATCAAAAGCCTTTTTGTTTGATTCTAACAAAAGTAAAACATCTCTTTTTTTTAAACAATTTTTTTTTCACACAAAATGTGTGGTAAGCAAATCATTACCTGTATGTTGTATATTCAGTGTCAAACTACTTTGCATTTGGCCATCCCCCAAAGAGATCCCAGAAGTCATTTTACTGTAAGTGGAGTCTCCTTTCATGCATTTGGCCAACTTGTTAAACCCATGTAGCTCAATAGACTGGGATCCACTGGCTAATGTTTTATGTGACCTTTGACCCGGGCTAACTGGGATGGATTGAATCTGTCTCTAATTACATTTCTCTCTGGCAGTCTGGGAAGAGATGGGGCTCCTTAGAAACCCACGGCAAGAAAAATGTTATCAGGAGGGAACAGGTCTTCTGCTAGAGGTTCTGAGTCCTTTAAATTGACATCCTGTAGCAGGAAGTACTGTAAAATGAACTGCTGTTCTACTGTACGTAATGTATAGTGCTTAAGGAAAAAAACATCATATCCATGAAAAAGTAATAATAAAAAATATTAAACTAAAACTTAAAATGCTTATTATTCTCTTTTAGTCTAGATATTGATTATTGGGCTGACATGATATAAAATTTGATCCAAAAGTTGATTTTATTAAGCACAACTTTCAAGCATCTCGCTGTTTAACTCAGAATTTCAGAATTTTACTTACTTTACTGTATAATCATCGATCGTGAAATATGATGGGTTTAGTTATCTCAAATATTTGAATTGGAAAAACATTTTGGGTCCTGCCAGCTGAATATAAGCAAATATACTACAATATATGTCAATAATATCTGAAATATCCAAGCATTTAAAACATTCAAGCAATGTTAAAGGAAAAACAGACATTCACAAAGCCTCCTCAAGCATGGATAATGACTTAATTAAACCTGAATCCTTTATGAGAAAATTATTTATGAAGGATTAAAAGACATGTCCTCAAATGTGACAGAACACATGATATCTCTTGACTGAAGGGTTTACCCTTGACCAAATGCTAATTATGGCCTTATGTTATGCTTTGGTAATAATGAAGTTATTCACGAAGCCTTTCATGTTTCATATTTTCATTTTTATACAGTATGACCAATGTTCATTTTTAGTGTGGATGGTATATGTGCAAATTTTTGGAATATATATTTTTAATTCAAGAACAAAGTGTTAATTGATTCTACAAGTGGTTGTGTTTCCTAGTGGACAATTCAGTAGGCGTAAGATCAGAATCTGACACGGGACTGTCAAAACTCCTACCTGATCAAAGCCTCCCAGTTTCTGCACGGTCTTGTACAGCAAAAACAGATCAACTGGAAAGAAAAATAAATCATTTTTGATTTAAATTGATAATAGTTTTCTATAGGCTCCACCCAATAGTCTCCAAATCAGTACGTATGCATTTCTATGTTTGTGCAGGTGGTTGTGTGTGTTCGTGGATGTGCATGTGTGCAGCTGTACATGTGCATATGTTCATGCATATGTGTGTGTGTGTGTATGTGTTTTCACTCACGTTCCTTGAAGCCTAGCTGCGGTATCCTTTCAATGGGTAGATCTCTGCTGTCCATGAACTGAAAGAGGTCCTTCAGGAAGTGAGCCTTCACCCGAACCTCCCACTCATTCGAAGGCTGAGCTCCCTCTGCCTCCTCAGCCAACATAGTGCCCCACCTGGTGCACAAGCACTGTGTTCAACCCTTTAAGGAATAAGGTATCACAAATATGTGACTATAATATTCTTAACTGAACATTCTAATGCTGATGTAAAAATCACGACTGGCAATTGAAAGCAATGTGGTTCCGGAAACATCGACTTATAATTTTGAAAAAAAAAAGAAAAAAGAAACATTCCAAAAAACCTGCTCTTCAGAGGGTTGATCATAACCACACCTGCCACAAAGGGCTTTTGAGCAGGGGACAATGGAAACACCCCAGTGAAGAATCAGGAAAACTTGTCTGGAATTCAGGGGTGACGTCATGATACATTTCCTACCATACGCTGTTTTGAATTTATGGATGGAATGCTTAGCTGGCTCTGCCAAGATAAATAGACTGGAATTCAGACACTGATATTGTTTGAGATAAAAGTCCAGTTAACATGGCTGCGTAATGAGTTGTAAAGGTGGTTCTTCCATAAATTTAACACTTCTTTCTCTTCCATGTAATTTTTAACATGTTTGGCTTCAAAAAAAGTGGGAATGTTTCATTGATTTTGTTGTCAGGATGAACACATAATCTTATCTGCCAACAGCAAATTTATGAACTCACAGGGGTTAAATTCCATGTAATGCATTTGATATAATTCAAATGCAACATTTGCCTGTTGGGTTAAGCCACTCACAAACCTGCAACTGAATAATTTAAAAACAAGGTAACCAAGGTTACCAGATATTTTAATTGCCTAGTCTCTGCTATTTTAAAACTTTTTGCCAATTATCAGTACCAAATGCAGATAATTATTTATTTCTAAACAACACAAAAATTTTGTGCCTGTGCAAGCAACAATGTCTATAATTAAAATTTAAAATTTTGGAAACACAATTTTCTATATGTGTATTATTTTGTTAAATTCAAAATGTTATATCCACTGTATTATATTATTAAATAGTCTTAAGTGTAAAGCCCAGAGACATCAATATTATTTCATTTCAAAATCTTAGGGCTTTGTAAACAGATAGCAGTGCCCATCTTATTTACTTGCAGAACTCACAGACAGCACAGTTTAAAACAGCTATTAAAAATTATGGTTGTTAAATTAAACTCTTCTTACCTGTTGCTAGATAACAGGTCGAGCACAGGCTCCAAAACACTTTTTCTTTCTTTCCGATCCCTCTCTCGTTAAGTCTCTTGTAAGTCTGATGAACTTGGCTACTGTACACAGAACTGTAATCTCTGCCGCAGGATTCCTTCTCCTGTACCTGAGTGACATAAACAGCTCACCTCTGGGAGTGTTGTGTGTGCGTATCTGTTGAAATCCAAGTGCTCACACCGGTTTTCTTTTTTGTTTTTTTGCAGGACGGGTGCCAAGGCACATGATCACGTTATTACACAGGCTATGAACTATTGGCAACGGCAACCATCCTGCTTATTCAAAATCAAACATAATTAAGTCAAGCGTTCCTCGATTACAATAATTTGACTTACACTATATAAGTACTTACACTAAAGCGAAGGAAACATTTATTCTAGTATTTTTACGCATATGAATTCCAAAGCTGACATGCTGACACATTCAGAGTTGTTTGCGTTTATTTTACCACATGATTGCATGACAGAAAACGATAGGAACCAATGACATAACAAGGGGCAGTGAAAGTCCATGCAGTTTCCATCATGAGACAAGGGCAAATCAGTGCAGTAAATAGCTCACACACGATAAAACCAAATATTGCATACACATATTTATGCATTCTAAAAGAAATAAAAGATTTTCAAAGGAAGGGCTGATAAAAAAGCAAAAAAAAAAATCTGATTAATTTTATAGATGGCGAGTGAAAAGGGATATAGAATTTACAAAATGGCTATGCAGTGTGAAAGCATAAATACATTTCATATGCCATAAGGTGCATTTTATTCAGTGGAATAGCCAGGAATGTTAAATTACAAGTCAGTCGCAAAAAACAGAAGAAAAAAAAGACTATAACTATGAATGCATCATGTTTGCAAAAAATGCGTTGAATACATTTAAAACTGTCAAAGAATGATAGAATGAAGAATTCCAAACACAAGGTTTACTTTATGGCATTTGGGACTGCGAAAAACCAGGTGATCTGGTGATCTTTTAATTAAAAATACAATTGAAATAAAAAACCATTATACACATGAAACAGTCAAGAGGAAAGCACACCCAAACAAGATCTGATTGACCTCAAAATAGTATTGCAGTCCATTCCACTACATCTCCTAATCCAGAGCACAATTAAATGAAATATACTTTATATTTCTATAGGAATAAAAATAATTTGGGCCCCACATTTCACCATAAAGTGTGTCAATATACAAAATGGACAGTATATTTCTTGTATCACATGTCATTGTCACTGTTCATTCATAAAAGCAATAGAAAAATGCATCCATACATTTTTAAAAGTCTGCTTTATCTAATGCTCGATTTACACTGTCTTTTTTTTTCTGATTAAAAAAAACTGACTATCCAAAACGTTAGCGTGTTTTGGTTCACAAGATGGTTTGGAATTCAGGGAACTGTGTTTTCAATATTTAATGTTCTGTGATCCTTGCTCCTTTTATAGCAAACTTATTATTTCACTGTTGAGGCACTGAAACCATTATTTCGACCATAGACTAATATCTTTAAAAACACTTGAAATTCCTTGAAGAATTAATATTTTATCACCTCTTCCCACCAGCTCACCCCACTAGCTGGTGGGCCTGGAGCCCTCGCGCACAGAGCAAAGGCAATTCATTTTTCACGAGAGGGAACACTGACCTAGAAAGCACTTAAAAGGCCACTTACTGGGATTTGCATGCCCACACATCGCATTAACGGCTATAACGGTCTTCACATTCAGGCAACTTCTGAGATAAAATTAATTTGCGTAATTGTTTTATGCGAAGCAAATTAATTTCAGGATACTAAGATTCGCAGCATTCCCTACGCACGCACGCACACACACGCGTGCACGCACACACTCATGCACGCACACACACGCACACACACACACACCAATACGGCATGAGGGCAGAGGCTGTTGTTGACAATAAACTATTGGTTTTATGGTGAAGGAAGAAGAAAAGGCGTTTGGATCCATGATGCATGCTGCAGCGGTGCTTCTCAGTGCACTGCCCCCTCCCCCCCTCCCCCCCTCCTACAGAGCATGTACCCTAATCCTTCCAATGGCTACAGAGCTAAGAAATCAGGCAGCTCCCCAAGGCAATGTCAATTATGTATTCTTTAATTTTGGAATCACTTAAATATTTCAACAACAAAAAAAAAATCCTGCTACAAACTCACTAGGGCGGGTCTCGGCTGAGAAAATATCAAACAATGACTGGAACTATGAACACGTTAAAAACAAGTTTCCTCAAACAAGTTTCCTGTTTGCGATCCTCAGTTCATGAAGAATAAGGTAATGTGTTCTCTCAAGAAGTTCTCTCAATGTCCTCTCTAAAGAAATGTAAACATGTTAAGGATTACCAAAGTTTTCTGCTTGAAAAACAAAATGCATCAATCTTTATGCAGGGGCGGTGTGGTGCTACTCTTTGTAATTACAATAAGAAGGCTTTTTAATTTATAACTAACAGAATCAGCATTCCCCAGATGAATACCACATTTGAACTGCAAAAAATCTCTTTACATTTACAGCCGTGTTTCATAAAACATGCCTTTACTATAACACGTTGCCAACAGAAGACAACATATAACAAGAGGATAATAGGATAGTTCACTTTCTGGAGTTTGTTGATATAACTGCAGTTTATATGTACATTTTATTAAGGTTTTTGTGTGTGATCAAGCATATTTTAGATACTTTCACTAGTTTTTGGTGATCTGCTGACTTTACAATCGTGGGCATCAGGGCATTGATGGATTTGTGGTCTAAAATGAGAAAATACCCTTCAAGTCAAGCAGCTTGTACAGTGGCATTTCAGTTGGAACTGTTTCTTATGGCTGCACAACGTGTGTTCAAGAAAGTCATGGCTGGGCAGTAAAGGGGACTGAAGAGCACTTGCACTGCTTGCAGGAAGGAAAGAAGTCCTGCCACGATACGAAAACGTGTTTTTGTACAATTCAGGATTCATTTAAAGATTCTATTGATCACTTTTAAAGGATGCTGTGGTCCTGCTACAGTACTGACCCTTTCACACCTAAACACAGTCCGAGATCCTCAGGTAGAGCTCTCCTGGCTGTTCCACTGTCTCGGCGTAAGACTTGGGTGACTGGGCCTTTTTTGCCAGGGCCTCTAGATATTGGTATGACCAGCCTAAGGAGATTCGACTTGCGAAGTCTGTGTCCTCATTTAAATCACTCATTATTTGAGACTTGCTATTAATTCATGTATTTAATTGCTTTTTTTAATTTTAATTTTCATTGTACAACACTTTGCACTTATGTATTGATAAGTGTTATATAAATAAAGTTATTATTATTATTATTATTATTATTAGTATTATTATTATAATAAAATGAATCTGAAATCAGAAAGTGAACCTTTTCATCTGTAGATGTGACATACACACAGATTAGCTAAGTATGCAGCAAGCAAATGAAAAGTAATATAATTTCCTGCAGAGCAGAACAGTTTACAGTACTGTATAAATTAGCCCAAACAAACACGCCCAAGTTTGTATAGCAAGAATATGTATCGTGTGCATGGAGAACCGCAAACTACCAAACACACATTCTTCAGATAGGCACATCATTCTAAATTTAGACAATGAGTAGAAAGACCTGATCATAGCTTACAATGCCAAGTTATGATTAATGATGTCATCTCAAAAGGATGTCAACCAAGCCAAATAACCATGTCAACCAAGCCAAATAACAATTTTAACAGACTGAACTAGATAGGTAATCCAACAAAACGCTGATGGCAAATGCATGCATATTTTGATAGATATTCTTCTCGGCTTTGGGGCGGTCATATTTCCCAAGCTGCCCTCCTTGCATGTGAAATAAGCTGATCACCTTGTTAGTGCACATTTCAGAATAGACACACGAACAAGAATGATGGAGAATTATTGGAACAGGAAGACAGACTAGAAAGACAAGCCACGGCAGCATAAAGACAGCTACAGCATATTCAGAACAGAGGGAATTCATTATAACAATCTTAAACAAATAAAAAAGAAAAGGTATACTAAAATTAGCCCAGGGAAGAACAATATCACCATGACCAAAATGATAACTAATATGGTATCCAACCCCTCTTCGAGACTCATTGTCTGTGGACATGTATCAGATGAGCAGCATCTGAGCTTGTTGTGACCTCTGACCTCCTGCATGCGCCATCTGCATGTACTGCAGATACATTTCTCTGCATTGATGCAGGAGGAAAAGGGAGAGAGACTGCAGCATAACTGCAGCGACGTCATCACTGTTTTACTCAAAGTGTTCCACGGTATCATCCCATTGGCTGGGAGTGACCAGTCAAATGCCTCTGTCTGCTGGACTGTTGTGAAGCAGCATGCCTGTTGCTGCGTCTCTGCAAAGCCTAATTCTCAGAATAGAATAATTTTGGCTTCATATGAGGATAGGAAAAATTATGACCTTGCTCTGATGTCATACCCCAAAAAGTGATCTCAGATGATGCGAGCTGTTTTGCCATTACTTCACCCAGTCCACAAGCTAGACCCTTAGAGGCCAGGAGTGTGTTCAGCACCAATCAGAAGAGCGCTGGAATGTCGTAGTCCCCTCTGGATGCCATAGCTACACCATTTTCATAGTGTCCTGAAATATGTGCGTCTTTAACACGGGATCTGGTAGGTTGGTGGGTGTCATGGCTGATCTGAAATCTTGAATGCAGAACACCTTAGTGTTGGTCAGTCTATAGTATGGTCTCACCACTGTTCCTAGTCCCTGAGGAAGAGAGAGAAAGTATGTGTGTGTGTGCATGTGTATGTGTGTGCATGCGCGTGTGTGTTTATGTATGTGTTGTGTGTGTGTGTGTGTGTGTGTCTGTCTGCCTGTAAGAGCATTGCAGGAGCCTCGTGATACTCTCTCTTAGATGGTCTCCACGTAATTCGCTGGGAAGAGCCCTTGGCGGCCATCTTTGCTGCAGCCCCTCCACCAGGCTTTGTCCACGGCCTCCACGTCGCTGATGATGTCGCCAGGCTCCAGGGAGAGCTCTGATTCGTCCCCTGTATTGGGAGCAGGGGGAGACGGGGAGACGGGGAGACAGGGAGAGAGGGTGGGCGGAGGGGGGGAAGATGAGACAGGTCATATTTAAGTACTGCATACACTACAAAGGAGTCCTCCCCCAAAAAGAGATTTTACCCAAAACCTTCTATAGATCCTAATCTGCTGATTAATAATGCCTGATGTGCAAATCTTTTTTCCTTTTCCTTCCAAATTTTTAGGCATCCAGCCTAATCCGGAGGGCAAAGATGCAAAGACTAGCACTAGCCTCCTCTGATGCTAGGGAAGCAGCCACCACTTTTTTTTGCCACCTTGTTTGTCGCAACTAGTTACTGGGTAACACATGACACACTTTGGAGAAGAGCACCAATTGGGTCCTGTCATTCGCTGGAACCCCGCGTTTCAGTGGTCAGTCTAAACCCTGTGCCGTTATTAACCGTGCTACCAGGTCAGTCCCCGATGCGCAAGACTCAATGCGGTCCATGACTTGCATTTTTTTTTATCTTGCAGGTCTTTCCGGTAACTGTCACCGAGAGAAGCTATTTCAGGGAAATAATCTACTCCTTGGATGAAATAGCAGCCCTGCCGGTGGTTGGCCCCCGAGGAATTTTGGCAGGGAGCGCGCGCGCTATGCCGTCCGACCGGATGCCTGAATTACACCCATGCTAACAAACACCCCGACGCCTGACATTCCGTATCGCGAATTCTTGTGGGGACCTTGTGACAATTACTCAAGGCGCTGATACAATAGGGCGCGAGGTGTTAGCATTACCGCTCTCTCCCGTCACGAAAAGAATGCGGTTTTACGTGCTTACAGTATCTGACATGAAGAAGGCCGAGGCATATTGAAAACACACGGTACTTCCTACATAATGGAACTAATCTGTCATGACAGCAATGTAAATAAACTGCAGATGCAAACGTAACCAGAACTGTAAATCTTATGTGGCCAGTACCTCCTCACATCTTTTCACTTTTAATATAGCAGCTGATGCCCGCACTTTCAGAAAATTCAGTTCAATTCAATCCAATTCAATTCAATTCAACTCAGTTCAATTCAATTCAATTTTACTTGTATAGGGCTTTTTTTACAGTGACACTGTCACAAAGATGCTTTACAGTGGAAATACAAAAGAGAAACTGGACAAGAAACCAGGCCTGAACTCCCAAAACATAAGCAATTGGGCTAGAAAACTCCCCAGGAGGAAATCTAAACCAAGGATCCATCTACCCTCAATAAAGTTGATAAACAGTATTGCATTTTGCACTTAAGAGCAGAACAGCGATATAACGGCAACCACCAGTGATAAAAAGGGATGCATACTGACCAGCTTGGTAGTCATAGAGAGCCCGCACACACAACTGCCCATCTAGAGAGACCTGTGACAACAGAGGAAGAAAAAGAGGATGAAGGAAAAAAAGAGAGAAATTCACCAACGGTGTCGACATCAAAATAAGGTATCATAACAAAAGACTAGATTACTCATTTTTATGCACTCATGGTTTCACATCAAAGAGTAAAAAGGAATAGACAGACAGACAGAGCTGTAGATAGACAGAGAGACAGACAGGCAGGCAGGCAGGCAGGCAGTCAAGCAGGACAGCAGACAGACAGGCAGATGGACAGAAACAGATAGACAGAAACAGACAGAGACGCAGAAACTAGGCATAAACTCATAAACTGCGACACACAGGCTAGTGGCCTCATACAAAATATATTTTAAATCCTATTTAACAGTTGTAATGAGCTGCGATTATAACTAATTTATGCTCAAAGTGGCTGTAAAAAATGCTAAACAGGGCTATTTTTTGCCTGAAGCTAGTCTCCATAACGATGAAGTAGAGGAACACTTCAACTCTGTCTAGTCCTTCAGCTAATTAATAATGACAGTCCAAGTAATGTCACATAAGTACACTATGCAATCATCCTCAACAAAGCCAAAAGTTTAATCAAAAAATACATTAATTAAAAAAAGGAATTCATTCAATTAGTCTAGTCTTGCAAACACTCCCCTCCGGCAGGAGGCTGCGGTCCATCAGGACCAAAACCTCACGTCATAAGAACAGTTTTTTCCCGACTGCAGCTGGCCTTATCAACAAGGCCCGGGACCCCCACTGATGCCACTGTCACTGTACTGTTATCCTGACCCCCACGGACACCAACAGACAGCACCTGTACTTAAAACCACTTTATCCCCTTGCACTATTGTTATTGTTTTGCACTATGTTTATGTTATGTTATGTTATGTCTGTTATGTTTTTTACTGCACTATTTCTTACTCTATTTATCTTATCTTATTTTATGTTCACTGTTACGCACCACCTGACCAAAACAAATTCCTTGTATGTGTAAACCTACTTGGCAATAAACCCGATTCTGATTCTGATTCTGATTCTGAAAAACAAAATGTAAAACATCCTTGAAACACGGCATCCAACCTTTCTGCCCTCTACTGGTTTCCTTGAATATAACAGTCCCATAAAACCAGTGGAATTCAGACGAAGCTATGGAGTACTTTAAGTGTATAAAAATAAACAAGCATGCGAGGGGGTGAAAGGCAGCAGATATATGGGATCAGAGGCGTGTAGTGTAGTGTTACCTCTTCCCCATTCTCTGTGTTCTCGGTGATGATGTCATCTCCCGTCCCATCATGCCTCGGGACACGGGGCGACAGGGCTTTTTCAGAGGGACTAACGGACCGTTCTGAGAGGGGATGGGAAAGAATATACCAATTATAATCGTTAGTATTTACCGCTGATGTTGGTTTTATGATTATTTACATCAGATGCTGAAAAACTGAGTAGGGGACAGCCGTGCAGCAAAGCGGATAGGGAACCGGGCATGCAATTGTATGAGTCTGCAGGTTTCGATTCCCACAGGACTCCCTGCTGTTGTGCTCTTGAGCAAAGGTGCTTAACTTGAATCGCTTCAGCAAACATCCAGCTGTGTAAATGGATTTATTGACTGCACGCAAAACGAACGTGAGCTGTGTGAGTCGCTCGGGATAACAGCGCCAGCAAAATGGCTAAAACACAAATGTACACGCCTCTCAGGCCTCTCAGCTCCTTATCGACTGAATTTGCCGCCCTGCCGTACCTGTGCCATTCCGTTCTGCGGTCTCGATGATATCCTCCCCGCCGTTCATCCCATTGGCTGGATGGACAGCTTCCTCCTGCGGCGTGGGTCGGTTCGTGTCCACTGCATCAGTAGCCTCCTCTGTGAGGAGAGGTCACATCAGCGTAGGCGTCAAAGCATCCCTTCACCCCACCGCCTCACCGTTCTCACTATCAAAGCTTTCCGTTAGAACGCTTTTGTGGCTCTTTTTGTGGGGGAAAAGAGCCACAAAAGCAGGTGTTTACAAATTGTGCATCGCCCACAGAAGCGGCTTCGCATGATTTTATCCAGCTCCACAAGATGGCATCAGTGGTGACTCAGTTAATTCACATATGGATGATCTTTCTCAACGCGGCATCCAGAGGAAGCTTCTTTTTTTTTTTTTTTTGCGAACTGCAGCTTTTTCCATTTGCCTCAATGCACATTTACCCAAGTTATTCAGCACTTTCTGTGGAGTAGAATGCCTTAGTATAGCATTTTTATGAAGTGGATTTTTATGCATGCAATGCCTATTCCTTTGAGGTTTGAGGCAAGTCAGTTTCCATGAATAAAAACAATAAAAGCACAACAAATATACCTGTTCTGATAGCTCGGTCTGATGACTGACGCTTAGGCCTCTCTTCAGCTGCTCACCAGGCATGCCACTGAGCAAGCGGCGGTTCAGACCGGCCTTCCCTCCTCCGTCATCACCGTCGGCCCTCTCTTGCGGCCCTCGCGCTTTCATACGAGCGCATTGACGTCCTCCAAGGCTCGGTCCTAGTGCAGAGGAGAAATGCAGAGTCCACCTCGTTTGTTGCAGACTTCCATGGCTTCTCTCCGGCTGACCTCTTCCTCCTCCTCTTCCTCTTCCTCAGCAACGGGGGCGATACTGGTGTCCACCAGCAGGGCCTGTACCGTCAGGTCGGCCTCTGGTTCCAGGTCGCTCAGCATGCGGGTGGCCACGTACACGTCTGGAGAGGACGGGGGCGAAGACAGAGAAACTGTGGTCAGAGAGGAGGAGGGCAAGTACTGTCATGATGGAATTATTAACTTGGGGAAGAATAAACTAAATAAGCCTCCATCCGCATTGGTAGTTCCACCTCACCTCCACACACCACACATTTCTCAGCACCAACTGGTCCACCACAGGGCCTTTACCATACATCACATTTTGTTTCATGTGTCTGTACATGGGGTGGCATGCCTCTGGAGAGGACGGGATAGAAAGAATGTTCATAGAGAGGAGGAGGCAAGTCTGTTGACTGGAATTATTAACTTTGAGTGGAAGAAATATAGATTGTTTACATACCATCACGCATTGTGCAGTTCCACACATAAACACACCCACACACACACAATTGCGTTATATTAATTATAAAATATTTAATCATATATTTTATGACTATATTATATAAGGTAGGATTGGATGCTCCTGGCATATATAATAATGGCATATGTTATAATGGGATCTCTACGGTTACGGCGTCCTACCACTTCGTTCCAATGACGATACCGCTGGTGCATCAGGGAGGGGTGCAGTGGGTGCCCCCCGTAGGGAGGGCGAGTCCAGGCTGGCACGGGGGTCTGGAGAGGTGGGGGCCACTGTAGGCGGGGCAGCAGGGGACAGGGGGAGGGGCTGAGAGGGAGCAGCAGGCCGAGGCGGGCTGTCAGGCTGGGCCGGTGTGGGACGGGGGGGTTTGGGCAGGGACGAGCTTGGGGGGGAGCGCTGGGTGGAGTTGGAGGGGAAGAACATGGGGCTGTTGGGGGAAATGGGTCTCGGGAAGGGGGAGGTGGGAGTGCGGCTGAAGGGGGAACCCAAGGGGGGGCTGCGGGGGGAGCTTGGGGTGTCGGCCCTCCCGAAGATGAAGGCCGTGTCCGTCAAACTGCGCTGGTACCGGCGGAACGGGGGCTTGACTGCGGAGAGAATAAGAGAGAACAGTATTATTATTATTATTATTATTATTATTATTATATTAATACTGTTAATAGAGCTTGTTTCTTACATTATGTTCAAGACACTTTCCAAATAAAATATGACAGTCATAGAGACACGCATATGAAGTCATACAGAACAGATTAACATTTAATACATTTCTTTTGAAAAGTGAAAATTAACAATATAATCTAAATTATAGAACAAAATCTCAAAATGTGCAACAGTTAAAATACATTCATTTAATAATAGTTTGTATTATTGTTTTGATAGCATTCTAACGGCTATTATGCCGGTGAAATATTTATCTCTTACCAAGATTGCACACTTCCACATTGAGTACTTAAGAGGAGTGGAAAGGTTTGATATGTGATGCTCTGTTATACCTGGTTTTTATAGGTGATTGATGACTCCACTGTCGTTTGGTGCTCATAACTCTGGCAGCAAGTTTTTACCTACTGAAAGAATGGCTTCATAGTAATCGGACTGTCACCTGCTCCCCGAAACTCTGAACTCTTACAAACCCCACCCTTTTCCACAGACCCCACTGCCCTGTTTCCCCTTACCTGTGCGTGGAGAGCCTGGGCTGGTGGAGCTCATTGATGATGAGGACAGCTGTCTGAAGAACTCTCGCGGATTCATGGAACGCTGAGACACGAGCGCTGCTGCCTCCTGTTGGCCAGGGGGTGGAATCGCAACACATGAATTCACAGTATTTACTGCTATAACGGCTGATGTAAATGACTGGTTGATGAGTGAGCTGAATGGGTATTCTCATGAATGACACACTGCAGTTTGGCACGGCGTAAGAGATGGACAGACGGACTCACTGCTGCTTTCTCGATGGACTCGCTGCGTCTGAAACGGGCTCTCATGTCTTCCTCGTGCTCCCTCTGCTGCTGCTCCTGTGACACACACACACACACACACACACATGAACAAGTACATGAACACTGAAGACTACACGGAGATCTCCTGACTCACATATTCCCCTCAGATCCCATTATTCTGATCCATTCACTCAGGCCCAGAGTGACGCATGAGCCACATAGGTATGTGTCTTTGTGGCCACATCACATAGGTATGTGTCTATGTGGCCCAAAAACAGCACCCAAGAGAATATATATATACATGATAATGATATATATATTTGCCCTTGCCCTATGTCACAAGGAGTTTAATCCTTCTTCCCCACTCACCCATTTGGATTTCTCCTGCTTCCGCATCTCAGCATCCTGCTTGGCCTGCAGTCTCCTAAAAGGCAGAGTCTCGATCACATATCCTGTTCATTTCCGGAAGTTTAATGCACTTTATGGCAGTTATGAAAACTGTGCCAAAACGCTTCTATACTCTGCACATTCATAACTGCACAGCTGCACTACATCAGTGGGAGCATTAGGGGGCGCCATTGTATCAGTAAGCTTTACTGGCTTCTTCATCAGCGAGCAGCAGTGTGGGTGCACGTGTGCTTGTGTTGTGATTATGCATCCGTACGTATGAGTGAGTGTGTGTCTGTGCATGTTTTTGTGTGTGTGTGTGTGTGTGTGCGTGCACGTGTGTGCAAATAGAAGCGAGCATGTTCATGCTGAAGTGTGTGTGTGAGCGTGTGCTTTACTCATGTATGTGTGTGAGCGTGTGCATGTTTATGTGTATAGATGCTGTGTCACTGACCTCTGCTCCTCTATCATCTGCAGTTTCTCCTCCATCTTCCTGTCCCTCTCCTCCGCCTCCCTGCGCTCCTGCAGAACCCTCTCCTTCTCCAGCCTCCGCCTGTCCTCCGCAGCCCGCCGCCGCTCTTCCTCTTTCCTCTCCTCTTCCTCGCGCTGCGATGCATTCACAATATAACATAAAGCAAATGTTTTCTTTCCATACAATATTTTGCTAAATTCTGTTGCTTATTCCAGGGACCACATTTCATATAACTGTGCTGCCAGAGAAACATCCCACGGCTGTTTCTGCAAAACATAACAGGAAATTGCCCTAAAAGGAATGGAATTCCTGAGACATGTGATGAATTTTCATACATTTGCAGAAAATGTTCTATTCACCATCCCCAGAAAACCAGAGAAGACCAGGCCAGCCAGTAGGCAGTGTGTTTAAGGACTCACTTCACAAATAAAACAGATGCACAAAATGTAGCCAGAGAAAGAATGGGGCGAAGAAGGTTCTGATACAGGACACTCTGGGTAACCCCCTGCTTCATCCCGAACACACGAAAAAGCAAGGGTGTAACTTTAATTTGAATATCTGGGGGTTGAAATGCATAGACCTGCAATCTTCTAGGGGGGGCCTGGGACATTTTGGGGGGCCTCTTTTAATAGGAAGAATAGGGGGGTTGTAACCCCCTATTCCCCATAAATCATGCCCTTGCGGATAACTGAGGGGAGTATTCACCTCTGCACGTGCCCAGAAGGACTCTCTGTTGATTCTGTGCATCTCCATGGCAGCGTTTGTCTTCCTGTAGTTCGTTCCCTGAGTACAGAATGAAGCAAGAGGCGGAAAACTTGATTAATGGCACAACAGCTGTGCAGTCGCCACATGACTACTTACATATAATCCATTACACTGTTATAATCAGACTTTAACAAGTACAGTGGAACCATCACTTGCTTTCATGAAAAGTAGATAAGCATTTGAATATGCTGACAAGGGCACAGTGCTTTATTATGCAATTTAAGAGAAGGAAAACAAGTGATAACAAAGGAGACAGGGCAGGCCTGTACGCTAACATTTTTTTAGCATGCACTCACAAGTTTGTTTAATTTAGGAATACACCAAAGCATCTCAATCAGTAGCTGCGCTAAATCCTAAGTTATTTTTACAGTTCACACACATCAATTTTTAGGAGCAAATGTTCCTAACATTGAGCACGGTAGAGCCCTGCACGGACAAACTGCTAAGCAGTTTAATATTTGAATAGCCCGTCCGTGGAATGCTTCTATTCTCAAAGTAAAAATGTGAAGGATCACACGCCCTCGTGTGGCTACAGCAGGTACTGCCCCACAGGAGGCTCACCACAGTCTCCTCCTTATCCACAGCCCGAGGGCTCCTCTTGATTCTCTCTGGCGGGGCTCCCGTCTTGCTAATGATGATGTTAATTCTCTCCTCCGCCACATCATCCAGGCAGTTAGCGGTGATAAAAGCATTGGCCTCCTTAAAGAATGAAAGAGAGACGTAAAGAAGGCGGGAGAGAAAATGAGAGTATGAGTTTTAACATGTCGGCTATAAACAAGGAATAGCAAAAGAACCCCACACCAATTAGCTAAATGATCAAAACCCACTTTAAGTGAAATATTAAAAGTAATTTTCCCTCAAGTCAAAAACAGCATTAGCCAAGAGCCAGACACACATTAATTAACCTGCAGCATTTATACTTCATTGATCAATCAATCAATGTTTACATTGCTCAGTGCCTCTTATAAACATAATCTTTACCGCACTAAATTAAAAGTATTTAAGCCAAACAAACTAGGGAATCATTCTCTGACTCTTTAAGAGCCTGTCTCATATTGAACTCATATTGAAAAAAGTAGAATGCGTAGATTGCGATGACATGTTAAGATGCTACGCATAAAAATCATAATCCTTTCTGTGTCCAGCACTGCCACAATCCACCTCCTTAATCATTCACATCCTGCTCTGCTCCCTTTATCATTTATTCATTCACTCAATACAAAATGCATCATATCAATATTGACATTTAGTTCATGCAGCGCACATAAATGAACCCAATTTTCAAAAGAGCGAGAGAAACGAGAGAGTGACAGTCATATCATATTATTAATGGAATGACTTTAGAGTTCATTGTAATGCGCAAAAAAACTATTACCATCTCCTATAAGTTCATAAGAACCTCATAAAGCAGGGAATATTCAGGAAATAAATCTCGCTCTCTCCCTCTCCCTCTCTCTCTCTCCCAGTCAGATCTTGGCAAGCCTACAGTGAAGCGATGACAGTTGTGCATTTCTGGTGAGCGAACGAGCGAGCGAGCGAGCGAGCGGAGTTCCGGGCCGAGCCGCGCTCGGTTGGGTTCGTGTTACTCGTAGGCGTCACGGTAACGCTCGTTCAGTTTACGCTTTAACAGCGCTTACCCCCCCGAACTGCTCCGTTTCCCGGCTGGCCTCTTTCTGAAGTACAAACACTCCTTGGCAAAGAGTGTGAAACCACATCACGCAGATAGAGTTCTGCTGGGGAATTTCACTTTGAATGGAGGAAGAAAGACATTCTCTCTCTCTCTCTCTCTCTGTCGCTCTCTCTCTCTTTCTCTCTCTCTCATGCCCCCCACGTACCACCCCACCCGACTCCAACCCCGCCAGATATGCCTGAGGTATTTGAAATCTTGCCCAGTGTGTTACTCTTGGCCTTGCTGTTGTGCAACAGAATCTGGTAATAATGACAGGGAAAATATGCCCACTCCAGCACAGCCAGTGGAAAGAACATCTGGACATTAAGAGAAGGGCGGGGCTACCGCTGGTGTGCTGGTTTTGAGACGTACACCACTCTGACACAGCCCATAATGCACTGGGGATTTTCTTTCAATTCCTGGAGAAAAAAAGAAACGTTCTTTCCACGTTTCTGGAAATTGTTTATATAAAAAAAAAAGGAATTTGACAATGATTGCAAAAGAGTTTATTTAAACCGATTAACACCTGCTGGAGATCCAATAGGAGCAAGGACGGAACTTATTGTGGACTGTAGCCAGTGTTTCCTTGGGGAAAGGTTTGAAGGGGACCTGCTAAATGGAGATCTGCCACTGACGAGGCCACAGCCTGGAACAATTTTGTAGTTCAGCCCCTTCCATCCAGTCCTAAAGGAGAGGTGGGTACAGAGGTGCCTTTGTGACACAGATGGGACAGGAGACAGGGGGTGGGGGGCACTGGCCTGAAACAGCCCTGTGTGGGACATCCTGGCTGGGCTGGTGCTAGTGAGGAGGCGGGTTGGGTGATGATGTCACATGACTGCTCGCCAGGCCCCAAGCCTGGAAGCCGGGGCTTTGGGTGGGATTAAACCCTGCCCTCTACAGGCCCTCCTTTCAGTGCAAACTGGCTCTCTAAACCATCCTCCTCTGACTAACCATGCACGCACACAAGCACACACACGCACACACACACACACACAAACACACAAACACGCACACGCGCTCGCACACACACGCAAGAACGCACACAAACACACATGCATGCTCGCACGCAAGCATTTATACACACACGAAACTGCATGTACGAGCAAGCATGCACACGCACTCAAGCACACGCAAACACACACACACACACACACACACACACACACGCACGCACGCACTGGCCTTTTAATAGTCTCTTCATTTGCTACGCTTGGTCATTAATCTAAACACACTGGGGCCCGGGGTTTGAGGGAAGCAGTAAAGACTCCGACCTTCTCCTTAACAGTAATAAGAACCTGAGGGGAAAGGTTGAGATGAATGAGCAGGCGCCGCCTGCTTCTTCGCAATCTGTTATTACCACTCCCATTACAGCACGTCAGCCTCAGGGCCCTCTGAGGCGAACGCAGTCCTCATTAGGAACCAAAAGTGCCTTATTACCCCCGTCCTCTCCTCTACCTACTCATACACCTGGCCCTGCCCCTGCCCTGCCTTTGGGCCAATCTGGACCAGAGCCAGACCCAAAAGCACGCCGTCAACAGAGCATTTCTCCAACCCGACCTCTTCTGACCCGCTTCCCAATTTCTTGGACTTGCCAGTGAAGGTCCACGAGAATTCTCCCCAAATGACTGGACTCTGAAGCAAGTCCTTAATTCTCTGATCCGCGGTTATTCTTTTATATTTCGGTTTTATGCATTTCCATACGAAGCCCTAGGAGGTGCCAGTCTCGCAGGTTTTTATGCCAGGTATGGCGTGCACTCCGCAAACCTATAATTTGTTAGACCTGCCATGGCAGACCCGCCAAGTGCAAATGAGTGTCACGCATGAAATGTGCAGAGCAAGTTCGGTCAGGAAGCTCTCGTTGCAGCCGACCATCGGAGGGGGAAGGTTCACCTGCCAAAGCCTGGCAAAAAAAAAGGTCTCCCAAACACAGCCGCACACGGGCTCGGCCGGCCTGGACAAGCAGGCGGAGGAGTTTGGGGCGATGCGGAGCTAATCCCCGGCACTGACAGGGCGCTAAGGAAGCTAGCGGCGCTAAACAAAAGGCTACGGATCTGCCTCTTTATTCGGGACCACGGCTCCCACACACCCCGAAAAAAAAAAGGTCAGGCCGCACCCCAGCGAACATCTGCGGAGAGGGGAAAAACAGCGGCGTGGGGACGGGACGGGACGGGACGGGGCGGGGGCGCGGGGGCGCCGGGAGCCGAGCCCGCGTTGGCGGCACTGGCGCACAAGTTGGGACGGCTCCTGCCCGGGCACTCCCGGTCCGTGGAGTTGGCATTCTGTTTGTGCCCGCGCCAGGCAACGCGTTTCCTGCTCATGCCCGCGGTGGATGCCACACCAAGAACAAAAAAAGGTGGTTTCTGTAGTCTCACACACACAAGCAGACAAAGACCTGACTTATCTGTCACTAATAGCATTCAGTGTTAAATGTCTTATATTATTACACTAACAAAGCAATAATCCAAATGAATACCTGCAAATTATAAATGATCAATGGGAAGCCTTAGGTGAAGCAAGAACCTTCAGACTCAGCATAGAAAACACTCCCATTTCGTATTGTGTTCCAAATCGGATGAGATAAAAAAAGGTGATTAACTGGAAGTCCTAGGCAGCCAAAAAAAGTTGTTTTTTTAAAACCTAATACCCTTAAGTGTTGAGTGATCACTTGTTGATTAAAGCCATTCCCCTGAACACGGTGACTTCATCCACAGGCGTGTGTCTCTTGGCATTTGTGAGTATAGGGATGGATATGTGCAGAACCCCCCACCGCGCTGGGGATTGGAGTGTGTGGTGCAGCCTTGCTTCGTGTTTTTAATAGAGAGCAGATGCCCCAGCCCGCCCCCGGGGCTATTAAATGTCTTAAACCCCGCAAACCGCGTTTCGGGTCCTTTTTTAAACGGTCGGTCCTCATCGTCCGCCTGGGCTGTTTGGCCTGGGTGTTTCGCCCCGGCCCGGCTGGATGGCGATGGGTTCGGTTCGCTGGAGGACCGGGGACCGGCTCCTCCCACATCAGAACACTTTCACAGAAGCGTGCTTGTTGGCTTCGGCTGGCTACATCTGACAATAATCAGAGGTATGGGAATTCATTTCCCAGAATGCAACAGAGGGTGGGGGTCTGTGATGGGCTTGACCTGACCTTTCAGCACACCCACGCATGCACGCACGTACACACACACACACACATATTCATACACAGATTTTTTAAGATGGAATGGGGGCTTTTTAAAAGGGGGGGTGGGGTTGTAGTGGCAGGGGGTGCTCATAAAGGTTCCCAGGCCTGATATTTCTTTCAGTCTCCCCAAAGAGAAAACACTATAAACATGCCAGGAATGCCTCTGCTGTTGCCCGGGTGACATGCCTTTATTTGGGGTGCTGTGAATAAGGCCGTTTGGTTAGATACGGAAAGAACTCATAAAAGTTTCTTTCAGCTGCATGGAAATTTTAAATAAACAGTGGCGCTGTGTAGGGCTGCTCAGAAAGGTGGGCAGGCTTCCAGTTTGTCTACTCAGCACACAATTGCTGGACTCTGCTGGGCTTTGACCAATCACGTGACTCACTCAAAACATCAGCCAGCCAATCCTACAAGCAACCACTGGTACATACACATCCCCCAGCACCCCAAACAAACCCTCACTAGCACAAACTGGGAAACAACACACACACACAGACACAAAGACACACACGCACACAAACACATACACACACATGCACACACAAAGACACACACACAGACACACATACACACAAACACACATACATGCACACACAAGCATACACACACAGATATGCACACACATACAGAAACACACAAACACTCAGATACACACACACACACAAACAGGTGCCCACACACACACACATACACACAAAGACACAAACACAGGTGCACACATACACACAAAGACACACACACACAGACACACAGACACAAAGACACACACACACATGCACACACAAAGACACACACACAGACACACATACACACACACACACACACACAAACACACATACATGCACACACAAGCATACACACACAGATATGCACACACATACAGAAACACACAAACACTCAGATACACACACACACACAAACAGGTGCACACACACACACATACACACAAAGACACACACACAGGTGCATGCACACACACACACACACACACACACACACAGACACGCACACATGGCCAGGTACACCAATGATAGGAGACAGCTTTACTATCAGTCCCTCACCCCCAACCCATAAGCCCATGACAGACAGTGCTACACCCGCGGCCGTGTTCAGGCCCAGCGCTGAGGCGCTGCCGCTGGACACATCTCCCGCCAAAACCACATCCCGCCAACACACTGCATTGACAACCGTAACTACGGGATGACAACGAGGCCGCGACTATTTACCGACAGGGGAAGAGCCGCCCGTGGAGGGGAGGGAAGCATTCCAGTGCAGCGCAAACAGGAGCATCAAAGACGGAGAGAGGGAGAAAGAGCGAGGGAACGCGAGAGGAGGACGAGAGGAGAGAGATTGCTTCATTTCCTGCGTTACCCGTGGGCCTTCCGAGTGTTTCCAAATGTCGGAGCAGTGATGGGTTCGCCCTCGCTCGACACAACGAGCGTTTCTGCTTCGCTGCTTTTCTGTTAGCAAACTGACGTTTGTTTTCCCTGAAGAGCAGCAGAACAGCACTGCGCAGATGTGCTGCGTAAAGCTGCATGTGCTCCAACCCCAGAGAGGGGATGGCGAACAAGGTCTTTGTAAATACTAAAAATGCAGCTGCCTGAAACAGCCGAGTAATATCGATAATGTACCTGAAACTGATGTTCTTGATATTGCACATAATACTTAACCACACATAGTACCTGATACTGATGTAACCGATACGGTACTGATACTGTACCTGATACTGATGCGTTAGATACTGATGTAACAAATAATATACTAATACTGATACTGAACCTGATATTGTATCTGACACTGACGTACCTGATACTGTATCTGATACAAATGAACTTGATACTGATGTATCTGATACTGATGTACCTGACACTGTACCTGATACTGATATACCAGATACTGTAACTGATATATCAGATACTGTAACTGATATGCAACTGATACTGATGTACCTGATACTGTATCTGATACAGATGTACCTGATACAGCACCTGCTTACAGAAAGAGAGGGAAAAGGCCATTCAGCACCACATCACTGCTGATCGGGGAGCAAAGAGGAGGGACAGACGTACGAGGACAGAGGGACAGAGTAGGATGTCATCGCTCACCTTGAAGAAGGCCTTGATGGCGGGGATGTGACTGATGCACTCCTCTCTGCGCTGTTCTCCCACCCCTTCCCCCACCTGCAGACGTCACAACAACATGTCGCCCAATTAAGATCCATGAACAAGACATAACCAGTCAATTCCTCAGCAGCTATTAGCAACAGTAACAGAAAGCACCTCTTTAAATAGAGGACTAAATTCAAGCCAAATCGATATCAATTTAAAATGGCTCTCGACCTCATACAAGGCCCCCGAAACAAAAGTTCTCCTGCAAAAATGAATTTATCGTAGCTGCCATTAACAGCATTTTTTTTCACAATATTGAGATTAATTTATTTGGGAGCACGAGAACCATCACAATAAGTTGACCCACCAAGACATGTCTCCCACAGGGTATCATATAATTGGAGAGAGCCCCACATTTTCCAGCTTGCAATAACCACAATTCATCATTTGTACCAGAATAATGGAACGATATTTGCAGCAGCCAAGATACTTGGTAAGTTGCGTGGAAATTACAACTCTTTCCATTAGCCTCAAGCACATTTGGACCACGCATTGCACTTTCTTTTTGCAAACTAGCCACATTATTAAAACATAAAGGTCCATTGTTTTCAAAAGGTTGACAACCTATGGCAATGCTGCATAAAATTTAAACATTCAACATACCAACATAGCATTACTGGAAGTAGTGTGTGTGTGTGTGCGTTTGTGTGTGTGTGTGTGTGTGTGTGTGTGTGTGTGTTTGTCCACCACAAAAACTTGCACCTCAACCAAATTTAACTTCGGTTGGTGTGTTGGTCCAGAAGTATTGAATTCCGTAAACAATAGGAAAATAGCCCATATTTGATTTGAGGACTACGGTAAACACGACAATGTCTGTGGTCTGTAGTGACGCATAACTGCACAGAACAAAACTGGCGCCATGGAGCAGCAACATCGGTGCCATCGGGACCAAGGATGCCAATTAAGCAGGATCACAGGGCACCAAGTGCGTCCTCATGACAAGCCTCTATGTGCTGACTCATTCATTCCCAGAATCACTGAGGAAGCACAATGACTGTTCACCCAGTACTTCATCTGAAGAAGAGGTGAAAATATTTCCGGTAAGGCAATGAGCGTGTCGCACAAAACCGGGCCAGCTGTTTTCTGTGAGCTCGTCATCTGGGGATAAGGTTCTCTTATGTACGGTTCAGTAAGGACATCATAATGCAAACTGTTACCCCCCACCGAAGTGGTCCCGGGGCCAGTTTGGTGTAACCCAATCCTGGCGCATTCCACTGTGATGTCTCAGAGTTCTGACTGTCCATAGGGTACTGTAAGGTTTTGTTTTTGAAGAACAAGCAATATTTTTATGGAGTAGTCCAAAGTCTGTGAGCATGTGTGCTTCAGTGTGAGTGAATGTGCTCCAGTGTACACGTGTGTGCGTGCGCATTCATATGTGCACAGGTTCACGTGTGAGAAACTATGTGAGTGTTTGTGTTTTTGGACACATATGTTTAATGTGTGTATGTGTAAGAGGCACACAGGAAGTGTCTAAACGGCAATGATAGCCGATTGCTGCCCCTCCCCCTCCTCCCTCCCTGCCTCACTGGCTACAGATGCGACCTCTGACCCCTCATATACAACATTCCAAGGGGTCGTCATGGAAACGGGAGCCAAGAGGCACTAGGAACATTCCCAGCATCCCTCCCCAGCGTCTCAGCCTGGAGCTAAGAGCTGTCTGGAGTTAAAAAGCCCTTTCAGCAAAAAGTCTAGAAATGGAACATGCAGAACGGAGCTATCAATCACAGTGACTCCTGAGCACGTGGCTCCTCCAATCACAGCTTGACACCAACACCAATGACCTCACCTCCTTCCAATCAAATTCTGTCATTTACCAGAGATGCTTTACCAGGAGTGAGATAACACAGCCTGTATATTCTCTATAACAGTGGTAACCATCCCTGTTCCTGGACTACCAGGATCTACCATCCTGTAGGTTTTCATTTCAACCCTGGTTTGGCACACCAAACTCTACTAATTAGCAGCTCAACAAGACCGCTAGCTGTTGAATGTTTGTTAGGGTTGGAGTGAAACTTACAGGTACATCTCCAGGATCAGGGTTGGTTACCACTGCTCTATAAAAAGCTTAACATGAAAGAGCCTACTTCCTCTGTTGACCTCATTGTTTCATACTGCACATCTCACACTTCAATGTCATCGACAATGTAACAGAGGCAGAATACGAGAACATTGACGCTATCCCGGCGGTCATGTGCTCCTGTACGTCGGCCCCGATTGGCTCACCCAGGCGATCAAGACGATGCGCCGCTGCCCCGACTCCAGCGGTGCCATCCGGCACAGCCCGTACAGGGGCCTGCTCTCGTGAAACTTCTCCGCCAACTCCGACAGGCCGCCTGCTGCTCAGAGAGAGAGAGAGAGAGAGAGGGAGTCAGCAGAAGGAGGGAGGTGAAGAAAAGAGGGGAAGGGAGGGAGGGGGAGAAACATCTCACTTTCTGAGATAATAAAAACATGATAAATCCATCACGAGCATGCCTCGGTTTAAAATATTACGTGCCTTTTCTGTCCCGCTATCTGCATTTCAAATCGCATAAATTTAAGCAGACACGATAAGCAGGGCTGGTTGGACCAGTGATCTAAGTGCCTGTGGTACTCCTATGCAAACACCGCCCACTCATTCTTTACATTCGTGAAATCTGGAGGGGCCCAGGGTCTGACAGTACTGCGGTTGTTCGGCCTGATCTCTGATTGGTCAGCGTCGGAACGGTGGAAGGTCATAAGAGGAAGAGACATGATGGCAGCAGACCATGTCACGACAGACCAGATGTGCACTCTCTGAAAATAAAAAAATAAAGACCTTCTGGTGCGAATTAGCATGCAGGTGACTTTACCTCCAGAGTCGGAGAGCTTGAGGTTGTTGGTGGCCCCATCATAGTTAAACAGAGCCCTGGGGAGAGATAGAAAAACACTGTCAGAGTCAGGTAATGACAAACGTTCATTGCGACGTGTGCCATAACAAATCTTTGCAAACTAATGACCCATGGGGGCCTCTTTTAAGGTTTACTGAAAGCCAGACACATGAACCCGTGATTTTAAAAGTTGATTTGGAAGCCTCTGTAAATCTCATTGGACCGAAAAAATGCACCAACGCGCCACAATGAAACACCATAGTCTTACAAGGGTTTTTAAAATGGGTTTCATTTGGGGCCAGCATTTGAATCCCATATTTCTGGATCAAGACCGCAATAAAAACGCTCCTGGAACGCTTCCAGTGCAACTGCCGGCTCAATGAATCACCACCTCCGGAGCGCTGATGGGGTGTTCGCTCCGTCTGCAGGAATTCAGCATGTGGGCAACAGTGCGCTAAATCTCTCCACGCATCGAACGGCACAATTTCCAACAGCTGCCTCCATTACGAAATGAACCCCCAGTGGCAGCGGATTTAGCGCACGTTCGCACAGGAAAAAGAAAAAAAAAACAGAGTTTGTTTCGGCACGTCTTTACGTTTATCTGCAGGAGGGAGCGCGGGGGGACCGGTGAGCAACGCGGCTCATATTTCCCACAGGGCCTTTGTCCAGGGCTGTTATTTTTCCAGAGCCAGGACAAAGAACGTAAACGCCGCGTTTCCAAGGCCGCGCTACACTTCACAGGCGGCGGTATTTCAGACTTCGGGGCTAGTACGGGGAACCTGTCGAACTGCTTCAAGGAGCAAATTTCAAGTCACGACTAGCATCAGTCGCGGTGAACTGTTCCAACCTGGCCGCCAGCATTGAGCGTGGCTTTCGAAACTTCTCCGGAGAGTTACAGATCTCACAGGTGAGGTGATGTCATTCGGTTCTGAGGGCTGCCAAGATCAAGGCCAGCGCAGTGCCAATAGCTTGGTCTGCGTAGGGTGAAATGAATCATGGGGATGTCATGGGACTGCTAAATCAACACGCACAAACACACACACACACACGGACGGACGCGCACAGACACGTATACACATACAGAAATGCACAGGCAAACAATTGCACACAGACACAAACACACGCACACACATGCACAAATGCACACACATATACACAAATACACACACGAACACACACACACTGTCTCAGCTCGGCATTGGCATCGCACAAGAAAGGAAACACCAGCAGGTGCACACATCTGTCAGACTCAGCCTGGAGTCATTTCCCAAAGACAGTCTGGAACAAAACTAACGCAAAAAAACAGAACACAACGTGTGAAAAAGAAACCCAGCCAACACAGAATATCATCTCACAATCACCCTCCTTGTTCACTCCCAAAAACTCTAGTCCACACATTCACAGCAACAGCTGAATGCTGCATACACCCCCCCCAAAGCACAGGGGTCCCCTCCACTCTCCCCAGCCCCCCCCCCACCCCCCACCCAAATTCTGCGCTCCTCCTTCCTCAGAGTTCCTCAGAGTTCCCCCGTCTCCTCGGGCAGGGATCAGACATGAAGGCACTGGCCCGTGCTGGGGAGAACGCGGCCGACATCAAAGCCCCCGGACCCGGAGCGCGGCGAATGATTTGGGCAGGAAGAGGCGAGCGTGCGGAGAGGCGCTGGCAGACAGGAGCCCGCCCCCGGAGCTCGTAAATCCGTCGCCGTCCCCGGCTCCTCGCGGCCGGTCGGAGGCCTCAAACGGCGGAGAGAGGGAGAGCGAGAGGCCGCTCCGCGCACGCGCGGGCGGGCGGGCGGGCGAGCGAGCGAGGACGGAGACCGCCCGAGAGAGGGGGGCCGGGGCTCCGCCCCCCCGCCCGAACTGCTGACACTTCCAAAATGTCACCGCTCACGCGTCGGACACAATCCGCTCCTTAACGGAACCCGAGACGGGATCATTCCTTCCCCGAGGGGCGGGCCGCCCACTCCCAAAGGCCCCGCCCGTTCGGAGGGAAAACGGCTCCGGGACGAGACGAGCGACGGGGCGAGGCTGTACCCCTCCGAGCCTGAGCTGTGCTTTTCAGGATCATTATCACACAAGTTCACACTGTCACCCGCAAAGGCACGCAACAGGCCTGAACACACACACACACACACACAGACAGACAGACAGACAGACAGACAAACAGACAGACAGACAGGAAGGCATACATACAGCCAGACAGACACACAGACCAAAACAGACTCGCACAACTTCACCAAATCAGCATAAATTACATAACTCGGTCTTCGATAAACGGCCCAGTTACAAACACTTGGTTTTAAATGAAACCTTTTGAAAGTGTTTAGGCGAACGGCGCTAAGCACGGTCTGCACATGATTAGCGTGTTCGGCAGGGGACGGGCCAGCGTAATGTCACAGAGGGAGATGAGCATGCTTACAGTACAGCACGCCTTTCCCCAATAACAGACCTCTCTCCCAGCGCCACCATCCAAACCTGCCCCCCATGCAGCAGACACCGGTCGGGACAAAACGCGAGCAGACGAGACTCCCCAATTACAGCTGGCATCTGGCAACCCCGAACCCCTCATTTGACCAAATTAGAGGATTATTGTAACACAATTGGGCCGCGTTTACAGGAGAGGCAACACAAAGGACCTCCAGAACAGCGTGTAATTAAGACACAATGCCACCATTGTGCTGCCAGCCCAACGCTGCAGCGCACGGAGATCTAACCATCATCCCCCACCAAACCCCCCCCTCAAACTAAACACCCTAATGAGAGCCTGCTGTAATTAACCCCATTAGCTCTCCTGGGATTCGCAAGGCGACCCGTTTCGCCCCCCCTACGCGCCTTTGTGTAGGTATTGACCCGTCTGTCCCGATCGCGGTGGGCGTGACGGATGTCTAAGCGCCCCGCAGAGGAGGGGGGGGGGTCACATCCTAATGCCCCGAAAAGGTCAGGGAGGATGAAAACCTATCAGGAGGTCACGGAGTTCGCAATCTCGGCTGTTGGCCCCGCCATATTCTCCTCCCCTTCTGCCTACTCCCCCCCTTCTCTCTCTCCAATAAATCCAGGTCATGTGACCACGGTAATATGAAAGCAGTTACATTCTCTAACATTGTAAGCAGCTCTAGAATAACTTTGTTTGCAAAATGACTGATGTAATGTAATGTAATGTAATGTTCTGTTGGGTCTTGGCAGCACTGGTTCCACTGGGTTGGACCGATCGCTCCGTGTCTTTCCTGTAACCAAACCTCAGCCCTAAAGAAAACAGTTTATCTTCCCCCACTCCCTGCCTCCACGTTAGCATCGCTGAAATTCTTAGAGCCAGCCCCTGCTGGGAGACAGGTCATGTGGGAGTTCAAAGGTCGCGACAACGGCGCAAAGGAGTTACCCTGGCGTCCACCTAATCTTCCCCCATTTTACCGGCTCCCCATGACAAGGTTGTTTTGTTTAAATCTGCGCAAGACCTCCAAGGCGCAGTGTGTACACAGCTCTTAATCCCACGAGGCCCCCTGCGTGCGCTTTACCTCCACTGTCTCCCCCACTGGTACGGAATACAACCGGCCCGTAAGGTCAAAGGTCATCACCTGGTCACCCCCCCCCTAAGAGCCACTCGTGATAGACGTGTTAGTTCAGGGCGCGGTGCTGTTCTAAGCGTTTTGTCAGCTCCTATAATTCTTGGTGGGTTGTTATTAGGGTTGTACTGCGTCAATGTTCGATGGGTTAAATTTTAGATCTTGGATTATAAAACATGTAATGCAAAACCCTCAAGAGGCCCCCCTCCAATCACACACACACAAAGAGTGATAGATAGATAGACAGACAGATAGACAGACAGATAGATAGCCTATACGCTGGTCCTGGCCTGCTATGGTCCAATCACCAGGCACCGCCATGATTTCCTGTTCATGATTTCCAATCATCTACCAAAACACAGCGGTCCCTCAAAGCACATCTCCCCTCCTTCATTCTTACAGCCTCCCCTAACGAAAGCAGCAGTGCCTGGAGATAACCGCACCCCAGTGTCAGTACACCTGCGCATGTGACAGCAAGCCCAGGGATTTCACAGCACCGCCGGGCATGGTAACCCCTCTCAACACAAAGAGGCGGAATGAGCGTGTGCGCAAACGCAGCCTGTTCTCCGTGTGACCGCTACGGCGGTTTGACCCCAGCGGTTAGCGGGCTGCGGGGAGACGGACCGCGACCGACAGCAGAGTCCGGCAGGACCCGGACGGTGCGTGCGCGTGAGCGAGCCCGGTCCGCCCCGCCTCCCGTCTGTTCGACCGCGCGTGTCCGTCCGTCCGTCTGCGCTGCAGCCGGGCCCCGACTCCATACACATGTGGGAGAGCCTGATGAGAAAAGCAGCTACGCTCCCTCAGCACAGACTTACACAGCCAACAATGAGCTCAGATAGGGAGAGAGAGAGAGGGAGGGAGGGAGAGAGGGAGGATGAGAGGAAAGAGAGAGGGAGGGCAGGAGGGAGGGAGAGGGAAGGAGGCAGGAAGAGTTTGGAAAAGTGGGAAGGAGAGAAGAAGAGAGGAGAGGGAGAGAGGTAGGGAGCAAGGGAGAGTGGGAAAGAGGGAGAGCCAGAGGGAGGGAGGGAGGGAGGGAGAGAGACAGAGGGAGGGAGGGAGCATGAGGGGAAATTAAGGTAGAAAAAAGAGAGGAAGAGATAGAAACAGACAGCTGGAAAGAGAGAGCTGCTCTGTCATTATCTGGCTAATGAAAGTATGTTTTCTTGTGCAGGCAATGAAACTGCCTGCCAACATCCCTGACTGCAGCCAGCCAGCTAACCTCAGCTCAACTGAGCATCTCCAGCACATTTCCCACAGCTGCGCTGAAAGCACTGTTCTTCAGCTTACAGAGCACGCTGTCCCACTGCCCGTATAAAACCATATAAAACATGAGCACGAAAGGAAGTGCATTTTACATAGACAGACACACACACACGCACACACACACACACTCGCAGACACACACATACATAAATTGTATATACAGCATACAAACACATATGGAAAATGCTGACACAGATACAGTTCACAGAACACACATACACGTCATAGAAAACATCACCGATCCATGGTTCAATAGTTTACTTTGAACTGATGGAAGCACTTCAGCGCTGAACCGTCTGGAAAGCACAGGTTTTGTTCCTGTTTTTCCAGAGATTAGCATAAAGCTAGCCGTGAATATGCAGAGGGAAGAACTTGGAATACTTCTCTGTTTCTGCTTTAAGGCTGCAGCCACAAATGGTCTGCAGCCTTGTGCTTATCTACAGGGCAAATGAACATTACACCAGACAGTATAAAGTTCAGCCATGCACAGTTTCCAGTAGACTTTGGTCACAGATTATGAAGGACTTCTGTTGCTCGAAGTGGTCAATGTGTAAACACCAGAGGAAACCAAACACTAAAATGCTTTTGTTCACTGCAAGTTAAGAACATTCAATTTTAGCCATAGCACTCATCAAATAAAAAAAATGACATACTCTTGACTATAGTGTTAGAGCCCAAATTCCATGTAATCATTAAAACAGATGAGAGCCAGAAGGCTCTCTTTCAATTGCTCTGTCTATGTGACTTTGCATTGACATTTGGAAAGAGTGTGCAAATCATTATGCAAATCTGATGTTTTATTTACTTTTATTGTGGAGTAAAGTGCAAAGAGTCAATCTTACTTCAACAATCCCATAATGCACCTCTGGAGAGACAGCCAATACACACAGAAAAACAGTATATTGACTGGGTATTTAAGGCTGTATTAAGGCACATGTTTTAGCTATATTTTTAACTTTAACCCTAAATCTGTGCATGCATATCTAGAATAAGTAAAAGATGGATGTGTGCTGGATGTGCTGAAGTCTCCTCTGACTACAGCACATCTAGCACACATCCACTCTTTATCTATGCTTAGATACACATCCATCCTTTATATATGACACATATGTAACTGTAAAATCCTGTCCTATGTCATTGTTCAAAGCGAAGAAGTCAAAGGACTCTATGCAAATGCATTAGAATATACTGGAATACACTTGATAACACTTCATGGAGGGGGGTGTGGGGGTTTTCTACCTTAATCATAACTTCTTTCAAGGTTTGAAAAGCATTATTTGGTATGGTAAATGGTAAATGGACTGCATTTATATGGCGCTTTTTTCCAAAGCGCTTTACAATTGATGCCTCTCATTCACCCATTCACACACACACACTCACACACCAACGGTGAAAGGCTGCCATGCAATCGCACATCATGTAGAAGAGGATTCAGAATGACACACTCCTACACTTCCAAAATCCCCCGTAAATATTTTTTGGAAATATTCCTAGGTTTCCATGGCGCACGTAGGAAACAGCCAAACATTGTGTAACGAGCGCTGCCCGAAACAAGTCACATGTTCTTTTTTTTTGTTTGTTTGGCAGGGAAGAGGTATCGACATTTGAGAATCTAGTCCCATCCCACACCCACGGGATATCTCTGCATGGGAGGAACCCCCCCCAGTACTATCCTCCGTTTGCTACACCCCTCCTCACCGTCTCTCCTCCTCTCTCTTTCTCCACACCGCGGTCGGGGGGCCGGGGACGACCGTAAATTAGCGCCCCCTTCCCCCCGCCCCGCCTCGCTCACTTCTGACCTGGGGCCCTGGCTGCTATTTATAGGCCACCGTCAGAGGGGAACGCTCAGAGACCGGTCCCGTGCGGCGCTCGCTTCCTTTCAACACCCCCCCCCTCGCCAAACATGGGCAAAACCGCAGCTCCACTGTTTGGACAGAAAGACCCCTCTGCCTCCCCCCCCTCCACAATTCGAGGTTCCTACAGTGACCTGCCAGAACGTTCTGTCACTTCCCAGCTCGTCTCGCTGGGAAACTCCATTTCTCTACAGTGCGGCCACTCCAGTCAATGCCCCCCCCCCCCCACTACCTGATAATTAGTGAAGAATTAGACAGATGAACTCTGGGAGCTCTCGTGAAAACAGCTGCAATACAGGCGACTTGGCTATTTATAGCACAAATAAAGGGGACAATAGGGTAACGTTGTGTTGTATGGAATTAGGCAACACTGGAAAGAAGAGACAAATCATGTGACAGTTTACCCAATCCTTTCAGATCTTTTTTTTTTTTTTTTTGTCCACACCAGTTTGAAAGGCCTCAAGGCATGTTCCTCAGCATGAACATTGAGAAGGCCTTGGGCATATTCCCTCAATACAAACTACAATCAATCATTCAGAAAACAAACAAAATAAGAACAGGGTGTTTCCACACCTTGCATGGTTTACAGAAAAATAACATTTTTAGCTGATGCACACACAGTAATTTCACAATGGTGAATTCAGGCCAGGGGTAGGTTCTCTCTGTCTCCCTATCTCTCTCTCTCTATCTGAGAAAAAAAGCAGCCGGAACGCACACAACCACCTTTACCTACATCTGGCTGGCCTTGTATGTCACACGTGTAGCTATGCGTTGCTAATGGAAACAGCAGTGGGGAACGGAGATGAAACGCTGTTTTTCTTCATAAATCAGTGAGCCCTGGACTCTCACAACACCGCACACAGCAGAATGGGAGTCTGCAGCCCTGGAAAATCACAAGGCGTGCTGGCTTTTCATTTCACCTTAAAACCAACATAACCATTTCCCAGGCAATTCACAAAATGTCAAACACTGGGACAAAACAGTTAGCTGTATAAACTTCCTAAAGATCCATTTTGGGACAAAATATTGCACTGTGGGTAAAGAGTACAATAAAGGAATAAATAGGAAATAATTTATGGTGGTCCAACCTGGAGTCTTAGTAGTGAGTGAGGACAGAAGTCTCAGTGATGAGAGGGGACAGGGTTTGTGGGGACAGGGCTTGTGGGGACAATGTGTGTGGGCACAGGGCTTGTGGGGACAGTGTGTGTGGGGGGCAGTGCACTGACAGGTAAACCACCGCCTGAACTAATGACAACACATAACTTGACTGGGGAGGTGAAGCGGGATTGTGTGCGCACTTGTGAGGTGTGTGTATGTGTGTGTATGTGTGTGTGTATTTCAGCACCTGCATGTGTGTGTCAGTGTTAGTGACTCGGTGCTGGTCTTGGCAACAGTGGACATGTAGGTGAGGGGAGACCTACTGCTACCACTCTGCCCAGCCCTGAGGCACATTTCCCTGTGCTGTGTGAATATCAATGAGAGAAAGAGAGGGGGGGGGGGGGGGGGTGAGGGTTCATTTAGAATGTTCTTGGACTTTGGACTTCTTTGGCTCTGTTCCTCTTAAAAGGCTATCCTTACACCAGCCTTTCTACATAAAACTTTAAGCCCACTGAACACAAGCGAAATCTTCACTGGCTCCCCAACACAGACCACGTAGCATGTTGGGGGTGAAGATGGTTTCCTGTGAAAGACATCACGTTGGCAGGACATCCCCTTCTGGAAGCTCAGCCTTTACCAATGACCCTGATGCAAACTGCTGCAAAGTTCACTAGTGAGCTGCCACCTGGCACACTGCCCCTGGCACAGTCAACATGCCGCACCAACGCCAACTATCCCTGCACAATGCAGGCTCAGGTAACCCGGAAGCAGATCTCACTGAGCGTGCTGAAGTACACAACTCCAGCTCCACTCAAACCATCGTAGGTTTTGTGCATAATTCTCCATCGCGGCTGTACTGAGCCTCTCCGAGCCAAAATGGCTGCATGCGGTATTGATTTCCGAATCTGGAACATTGTGTGTCCAAAACACTTTTATATGAATGTACTGCTTTATCTGCAGTTTAAGGGTCAGCCAGAGAGAACACTGTCCCCTATCCCAAACTCCACCCAGCCTCCAGCTGGCACAAGCATGTACCTGTGGCCAGCTTTAGCATGGGGTGTGGGGGTTCCCCAGGGTGGCTATTACATTAGAATAACAGCTATTTGTGGACTGTGAGATGAATTAATCTGTCCTAGACTTCCTGAGAGAGAGAGAGAGAGAGAGAGAGAGAGAAAGAGGGGAAGGATACAGAGATAAAGAGGTGGTGGGGGGAGAGAGAGAGAAAGAGAGAGGCCCTCCGTCAGGGTGCAGAAGAGGAGTGCAGGAATGAGGGAGGGGGGATGGGAAAATGAGAGGATGGGGAGGGGACAATAGGCAGATTTCAGGGGGATTGAGAGAGGGAGAGAAGTGGGGAGCGGAGAAACTATGAGAGGAAAAACAACAGCGGGGACGAGAGGAAGACAAAAGGAGGGAGAGGAGCGGAGGCCCGTCCCAGCAAGGAGGAGAGTCAAGGAGGGAGGACGTGAGGGGAGGCAAGACCAGGGGGAGGGAGGGGGAGAGAGAGGAGCGACGGACAAGGACGGAATGTCAATGGGAGGAACGGACGCTTCCGCTCTCAACAGAACGCCAGGCAGCCAAAGTGCTCTTAAGCATCTCAAACAAAACGCATAAATAAATAACACTGCCAAGAACAAAAGAGGAGGAGGAGGAAGAGAACAAGAAACAAGGGGGGGGAGGGCTCCCACTCTTAGAGAATTTATGAGAAAACAGAAGACGAGAGAGAGAGAAAGTGTGGAAGGCAGGGCGCAAAGCTCCCCCTGACTCTCTCAGACGCTGTTTATGAAAAAGTGTGGGATCGTCATTGGCTAGCAGGCCCTCGCGGCTTCTGGTGCGTGCGGCGGCTGCGTGCGGCGGAGCGGGGAGCCGTACGGCCGGGTCGCCGTCTTTTTTACTGCGGCCGTTAAAAAAAACCACTCCATAAACCGCAGGATTTACAGTGAGCGCGAAGTGGATCGCGCTAGTTGTAAATGTTCGAATCGTCCAGATGTTTCACATTCCCAGACATCGTACCACCACTAGAGGACCACCAACCCCCCACCCCACCCCACCCAACCCCCCCTAGTGGAAACACATTCCATCACAACTCTAGCCTAGGCATGATGACCAGTCAGGGACAGTCACCATGGAAACATTGGATCCATGAGTGTGCTAGACAACACATGTAGTTTCTTACACCCACAGGGGATGGGGAGTGCGGGTGGGGTTTACAGATCTGATCCCCTCAGTCAATCAGTACTGGATATCCCACTGGATACAAGATCCTTGCAAATGCACCTGGGACCTCACCTTGTCGGGGAGTTGGGGTCACGAGAGTGAAAACAGAGTTAGAGTTTGGGTGTGATGGCAGGTCAAAGGTTAAACCGGTGGGGACGGGGTTAATTAAGGGTTGGGTGACACATAAAGATATACAAACTGAGTTCAGGTCATAAGGGCGGGACCGCGTCTAGGGTTACGGTCGCAGGCGCAAACCTCCAACAGCCCACAGCTGTGTTATGAGACCGAGCGGCCAGTTCCGTAACCCGACCCGCGGTTCGGTAACTGCACCCCTCACCCTGTATCCGCACCCTGCCAGCCACGCGCCAGGGGAGCGTTAGGGGTGGGGCAGCGGCAGCAAAAAGACCGAGCAGTCCTGATTCAGGCTCCTTCATCGAGGGCTTCCTCGTCTCGGACTAGAGCCAGTTGGGTCCATTCATTGGACTCAGTGCTTAGAATGCATACCTCATTCACCCCTCCCACTCAGGACCAAAATCACACCGTCCTGATTGGCAGTCTCTCACCCACTCTGTGCCCAAATCATACCCTAGACCAGCAACCCCCCCGTCCCCCTTTACCCCAACCTGCACTCCCAAGGTATTGTGGTGAGGTTAGCCAGTACTAAAAAACCTGCATAATATAAACGTCACTCACACTAATCTGTACTGTATTCTTACTCATGGGGATGGGTAAGAGGGGGCTAAAGTTGTAGGGGAGGGGGGCTGAGGACTGTGGTTGGGGGCCACAGAGCCAACCAGAGGAAAGGGGCGGTTTCTGTTAGTTTATGGAAGTCTCCTAATTGCTCTCCGCGTGAGACACGTTTCCGTAACGAGCGGAAGACCGCGGTGGCCATCCCTGGTTTCTATCACCGGCTCAGTAAACAAGCGGCGACAAGGCGCAGGCCGGCGGGGGCCCCGGGGCCGCTGACCCCCCGCACGGATCCAGGGGGCCGCGGCCTCCGCTCGTAAAGCAGCTGCGCGGCGGATTCTGAACTCGTTAATCCACCAGATTCCACGCATTCTGCCTCTGGTGCAGAACCTGCAGACTATCTGCGCACGCAATGAACTGTGCATGAATCACTGCATTTGCACGCACTTCCTAAATGACAATAAACCACAATTGTGAACCTGTAAATTATGTAGGAACAAATGATATGACCTGGTTACTTATCAGAGGAGTGAACCAGACACACTATTTGTAATAAATATGTTTGTGTGTGTGTGTGTGTGCATGAGTAATAATAATAATAATAATAATAACTTTATTTATATAGCACCTTTCATACAGAGTATGTAGCTCAAAGTGCTTTGACAGATCAACACAGTCATACCAGAATATCAGAATAAAACCATATCACCAAATCACAATGAGTATATGTGTGTGCTTATATGCGTGAGAGTAATGGTGTATGGGTTGTACGTGTGTACGGGAGTGTGTGTGTTTTTGTGTGAGATTATGAGTGTATGTGCTGTATGTGAACATGAGTGTGTGTATGTAGTTGGCTCACGGGCCTCCCTAAGACAGCAGTACTCTCCAGGGAGAGCTCTGGCATTTCCCCTACAGTCTGTCCCACACATGCACTGATCCCACTGAGAGCCTGTCCCCCCTGCTCTCTTTCGCCTCCTCTCTGTGTTCCTCCTTCTCTTCCCCCTCTCTTTTAAACTGGATGAACAAAAGTCACGCTCACCTGGCGTGGGCACAGGCAAATACAGCACAGTGCCAGCTACATTTCCTTTAAACTGTAGCAGTGAACTCATGCGGAAGAGTTAAAAATGATCATTGTACACAAAGAACAAAACATATGGGGAAGCGTTTGAGTAAACCCCCTATCCTGTAGTCAACAACAACCAAATCAGCAAGTGAGAAAATGAGAATGGTTCTATTTTTAATGAGGTAAAGTGCAGGGTTTGCGCAAATTGCCTCTTCCCATTGGCCTTAATGCATGTTTGCATGTTCATACGGAGGTTTTAAAAAAGAATCCTGCCCAACCTATCAGGTCCACTGACCTTTTCAAGTGCACAAGGCTTGCTTCTCATCAGAGAGGTCACACACAACCAGGAATCAACATTCCAAGCTCATAGTAATTCACACTGATGAAAACATAGGTATTAATAATTCTTTAAACCATCACTTCAGAGTCTGAATAACAGGGTAGTAGAATTAAAGGTTAGATGAACCCAGATCAAGGATGCACATATGAAGTGTAAATACAGCTAATATTTGAGAACAGCAGGAAGTAAAAAACATTCTGAAAAATCTGACAATGAAGAGGATGCAGGCCTCTGTAAAGCATGACTGAGCCCACAGCGCAAAGATAGAAAGATTTTTTTTCAGACTGCTGAGAAAATAAGAACACCATCTGCAGCAGATATAACAGACGCCAGAGATATATCTAACGATCTAAAGGACCGGATTAAAAACTACATTAACCATTAATCATCCTCAATTAAAAAAAGATGAAGGGGGGAGGAGGGAAGGGGAGGAGGGAGGGAGGGGGGGAGGAACTCTGTCGCGCAGACAAAGGAAGCTCAAGCCGAGGCGAGAAATAACCGCAGAACAAAGCGAGCCGCTCCTGGTTCCGGCGTGTTTGTTGTTCCACGCTTGTCTTTTCGGAAGCTTCTCTCGAAGCTCATTGTTCGCTCTGAAACAGAAGGTTCCCCTTCCCCTTGCACACATGCACGCACACAGGCGCACAAGCGCAGACACACACACACACACACCCAGCCCAAGAGCCACTTTTGCATGTCCAGATCCGGTAACTGACGGTCGCTCCAGACAGAGCCTTTAGCCTAGCTCTTCTCTCTGGACAGGAAGTGCACTGCCCCCCGCCCACCCCAGCAAGTCCAGTTTACTATTGTTAACTTTAATTACATTCCTCAACCCCCCCCCCCACCCCCACCCCCCTACTCTGTTTTTTTTCTTAGGCCAGACAGCCCCATCTCCCTCCCGCCATCACCCCCGCCTCCGTCCTGGCTGAGAAAGAACACTGCGGGCACTGCTGCCATGGGAGCTAAGTTCACGGTGGGACAGATTTTTGCGGGCGCCTAAACCACAATATGGACCTCTCTGCTCCCCGGGGGACTGGCATGGCCGCCGTGCCAAGCCCTCCCTTCTCCAGCAGCTCAGAGCAATCGATGATTTACAGCCTTGAATGTGTTTGATGTGTTGAGCTGGCAGACAATAGCATCTGCACCCCAGAGCACAAGAGCTTTGTGGCATGCAGGTAAAATCTGGATTCGGCACCTCCCCGCTGTGCCCCTGGCAGAAGGGACGGGGTTCTGCTGTGCTGGGGCATCCAGGAGAGTTCTTGAGTAGTATAGAGGGAGTATTTTGGCAGAGTGCAATGTGTGTCCTGTGGTTGCCTGTGGAGTCTGTGCAGTACACTCATAAACACCTGGGAAACCCAAATCCCCCTCTGAGGGGTGATTCCATTGCCTGGTTATTATGACTACAAAGAGGAGGGGCCAGCGGGCTTACAGGCTGGCATGCAGTCGGGATTGGCGGGTCCCCCCCCACCCCCCCGCACGGATTCTACAGGGGAGGAATGTTTGTTTTCCCATCTCGACTACCCTCCCAGCTGCCGTCTCCACGGAGACGGGCCCGGAGACGCGGGCGCCCAGAGGACAAGCTCCCAGGCCCGGGCACGCTCACGGGAGGGCCGGCCGGTTTGAGCGCTCCCCGCAGGAGAGAAGCGATGCGACACCGCGGTCATAAAACAAAGGAGGATTGTGGGAGCAGCGTCCCCCTCCTTCACCTGTGTTTTCCCAATATGGACGCATGGGGCTAAAACACAAGAGCAGGGCCACTGTCGCTGGTGGGAAGATGGCTGTTCCACTTGATAGACACAGAAGGTAATGTCAGATTAATTACTGCGACACTGAGGGCGCACAGCTTAGAGGTTCCTCATTGTGAAATCTGATGCATCATCTTACTCCAAGAGGCGTTAGAGGCAAGAAACCATAAAGCCACACAGCAACTGACATCCTTTCTGGGTTTTCTGCTGAAATGAGCCTGTGCTTACGCAACCTATACTGTTTTTCATTCTCATTTTCATTTGAAGGCCCAAGATTTCCTACCCAACAGGCAGGTGAAGCAGCACGCCCACACAGACGCCGTGCTGTAACTATCTGGGTTAAAGCAGCTCTCTGTGTTTCTGTGGTTTAGCGCGCAGACCTTGACCCTGAGCGACCCGACGAACTGCTCTCACAGATCCACTTGTGCTTTGATATTAGCCACCGTTTAGCATTGACTCAGAGCACGGGATCAATCTTCTGCGATGACGTTAAAGAGTTCACACCCTGAACTCCACCGATGAGCGCTGACTCACCCTCCCTCTGCCTCTGGTTCAGAGTGTCACGTCTCCCGGTAGCAGTTGAGATGCGCTCAAATGCTCCGAGCAGCTTCCAGCCGCTCCCTACCGACTGCTCTGACATCACGGGACCGAAGCAGACTCTCAAAAAAATTCTCACACCGTCTACAGAAGACTTGACTCACCACTTCTCGATTGTCACCACTGTGAGAGCGCGCAAGTCCCATCAAACAAAGACAAGCCAGGGCCGGGAAAGAACATCACTGACTTCTTTTGATGAGAGGGTCAATTTGTCAGAAGAATGCCTCATGTTGACAATGCCCCAGGGAGCTTAGATCACTCGAGGAGCATTTCCAAAATTGCCCTACCCTTACCCATGGCAGTGCTGACAGGAGTGAACATAAGAACTCTCCGTGTGGGAAAAAAGAATTGATTTGATTGTTTCATCAATGCTTGACTCATTTCCGCCTATTCCTGTAACCCAACAATGTTTTTCATTCTTTTTAACAAGATAAGAATCGCGATCAATCTTTGTAACTTTGATGATAATTTTGCAATTCTGATGCCCGTAACAAGTCTTGTTGCCCTACTCTTTGCTTTCTCAAGGGATTCAATGCATGAAGTCAGGGCTGCCTAACGGAGCTGCAATTGGTTTCCCATAACCCAGACTGAGCACCCCCTCCTCCTGCAGGCCATAGCCTCACAAGGGGGGCCCTATGTGGTCGCCCACCCACCATATCATCTCTCTTCTTCCAATATCCAATAATAACCCCAAACGTTCAATCGCGCTTTCACTTTGTGCAGCCATGAGGCTAAACTAAGTCATGTCTGGTCCCCCACTTAGAGAGGGCCTGCTCACTGCAAATCCGACTGCATGCGATGCAAACTTTAATCAGGGTTACACATGACACTTTTATGTGTTTTAATTGGCTCCTCCGGAGACCTGTTCTTTGTCAAAACACAAGCTGTAATTTACCTTTAAATTACTGTTTAGGGTGAATGTTTGTTACTTGAAAGCAATTTTATCTGGGAGGACAAGATCCCTAACTACCGAATGCGAACACGAACCCCATGCAAAGGGCTTAGTTGGACATATCGCATCTACACCAAGGTCAGTGGCCCTTTGAAAGCTGATTAATGGTGTGAGCAGTCCTTGTAGCACCCAAACATTTCCCACAGGTTGTGTTTTCTCACAGTGCGATGATAATTGCTGTTTACTCTCTTCTTTTAGGTGTGGAGGGGCTAGCATATTACCTGTGTTATACGTTCTGCTTAAGGAGCTGAAATTACCTTCATAATCAACGATAATGACACCGCTGTGCATCAAAACTAGTTGCTTTTCCCACCCTCCCTCCCTGCAGATGTCTGTTGTAGGAAACTTAAAACACTGCCTTCTCTCCCAAACATGGCCAACCATGCTTGGGAGAGAACACAAGGTTATTGCCCACAGACACTCAATTCAGCTGTTACGGCATCAAGAGCAGTCGTATTAACAATTTTCTTCCCAAATTTTGGGATCTTCAACAGTGCCTTCTGGGACACCACTGTGCCACCAGTATCTGTGTAAACAGCACAGTACCTGAAGCATGTGGAAGCACTGTTTGGCTGGAATATTACTGGTCATGATAAAGGTACAGTAGTGCAGAAAACTAATCCTACATTATGTGTCATGGCAAAATGATGTGTCTTCTGCAAAAAAAACTGCCACTGTATTAAAACTTAGTTTAAAACCTGATATTCCAGTGAAGCATTTTGCAATAACTTTTTTTTGCAGTCGATTCATGTACAAATCGTTCTAACCTGCCTTTCTTGAGAAGAAGATTACATCTCTGGAACAAAGGCTGGGACTTGTCAATTTGTAGAGAGGAAGGTGGCTTGGCACCTTTTGCGGACACACCAAAGCAAATGAGACCTCACCATTGTCTTTTATCAGCATATGACATTCACTGTAAATGAAATCATTCTGCTAAACCAACACAACCGACACTTACAGACATATCTCAACGACGGCTCGCTTGGTTTCTTTTCAAACATTCCGAGCAGAGCCAACTTCTTATTGCAAAATACATCCCGAACACAGGGTTAGTACAACAAGGCCAGGGTTGTTCTGTCAGTACTGAGTGAAAAAAACTGGACTTTTAATAAAAAATGATTGTTTGAATAAGACCTGGCTGTATGGTCCCCACACCCCTGCATAGCAAATGACCCAGGCAGAGAGCGCTCTGCAATGGATAAAACATGGCCGCCCCCTGCAAGCTTCCAGGTGTGCGGACGTCAAATACGCCCCCACCCTGCTCAGACGGGGGAAGAGTTTCTGCACAGCCCTGCAGACTGTAACATGAAATGGCGGATCGCACTCTTAAACAGCCACAGACAAGTCGCTAAACCTGGCAGTGGATAGGACAGTAGCCATCTTTGGTTTAAAACTTTTTTCTTAAAATGCAGCAGGCCACCATATGTGCACAAACTCCAATGTGAAGGTAAATTAGGAACCTAGATATGGAATATTATGATCTTGATTACTGCCAAGAGGAAGAGAAGAAGGGTATTAAGTTTCCTTTTGTGTCACAATGTGGAAAATGTTGGTTTTACAGTCATCATTTTCCATGGCTAAAACTGACAAGGGAAGCAAGTGGATGAATGTTTCTGGGACACACCTTAACACGCACCCCAGATGGATTTGTACAAATCTGTTCAACAGCTGCGAAAAGTAAAATTCTCAATGTTAAATCAACTCAGACCGAGTATATTTCACTCTGACAGAGTACATTCAGCCTATCAGGGCTCTACATTGCTCCCATTTTAGAAGCATTTGCTACTGAAAATTGATGTGTGCTAGCTGGACAAAATAATATAGGAGCACATCTTAACACAGAGCCCTGTCTATTGGACTTGCGGGAACTCTGTTAGAGTTTAATTAACACTGAGCATTTTACTTTGTGGGCGGTGCTGAGGCGTGATGGACAGGAAGGACTGTCACGGCTGCAGCCAATAGCTGGGAAGTGAATATGAGCGAGACACCCCATTCAGAACCATTCCCGCAAAAGAGATGCTTCCTCTTCCAGCAGTCACGTGTGCACTCAGCATCAATAGATGAACCACACAGAGGTCTCAAGGTTGGAGGTGGGGGCAGGGAGAACCAAAACTGTCCTCCCCAATTCAGTCCAACTCCACCCCCTTTTTGCCCACCCCCAATCCCCCAAACGTTTTATACGCAGAGCTCTAAGACAGGGCCACATCCCCCACACCTTGACCCTGAGAGGGATGGGGGATGTGGAAGCATTGTGACGACATCATTATACTCCCGCTACCCATTTCAAGCCCGCCAGCCAATCAATACAGAGAGAATGCAATTCAACAATTCAGAATGGGCCTTTCTTTCCAGAGAGCTCAAGTGCGAGAGAGGCAGGGGGTTGGCAGCAAAACAAGATGTGCCTGTTCCTCGATCTTTCAACAAGCCCAGAGTTAAAGGGACTTCTATGCCCATTTACATGGAATCTTTAAAGAATTAAAGCCCTGAGCTCTAATGATGGTGAGAATTTGGAAATTTTTTTAACAGCTAAGGGTAAGTTTTGAAACTAACAGTTCTGTCTTTGCTCTACGGTCTCCACACACCCCAACTCCGGCTCCCCCTGCCCTGCCCTGCCCTGCCCAGCCCAGCCCCGCCCCACCCGGCCCCGCCCCAAACAAACAGTGCTCCATAGAAACAGGTGCACAAGCTCAGTACAGGAAAAGGGTTTCGTGTCTGGGTTTGTCCAGCGAAGCCCAGGCAGACCGCGCGTGCGTGTGGAAAAACGCGGACCGGCCCCCAGCCCCAGACGGCTGCTGGAGCCGCAAGTTTCAGGACGTCTGCAGGAATTAGGCATCAGCCTGCTGAAATGTAGCAGGGAGCTCACTGTTTGGAAAGTATAATAACACCATTCAATCTGCGAACACCAAGCCCCAACACGTTCAGAGGGGTGAATACCAAAACCAATATCAGATTCAGCTCCATGCTCCAACGCTGTCTGCCCAAACCTTTTGGTTTGCCACACAGAAACAATTGGGTGTCTGGGGGTAAGTGGGTGAAGGGGAGTAGGGGGGGGGGTGTCTGGACATTTTCCATAATAACCCCCCTTGTTCTCCATTCTCTTAGCTGAATAGAAAAGAACTAAGAACAACCTTCTCACAACTGCAAGCAAAAAAAGACTTGTAATGAGCCGAGAAATGAGAGATATGAAAGTGTTTGCATGCAAAGCACACGGAGAGGGTAATAAAACAGGGAAATTACGTGGCGACATATGAAGTCACTCAGACACAGACACAAGTTGTACTGATTCAAGTACAACTTGACACTGTGAAAAAGTTGATAACATGGCTCTGCCAGGTCCTGTGAGGTTGTGCTGCTGAAGCCCTGATCACTGAACTTTGAGAGATGACCACTGACAAACGGGTAAAGGGGAGAGGCAGAAGGCTTCATAATAAAAGCCAAAAAAAAAAAGGCAGAGACACACATGCGGATACATGCACATGTACAGTGCGGGACAGTTCAAGGCCAATTTAGACAACCTGCTGTGAAAAGAAAACAAGGTTACTGTACACAACCTTGAGCTCTGGAGACAGCCAGAACTTTTATTGACTGAATGTGAAAAATGTCAATGGCATTACCACAGCCATGGTCATGCTTTCATATTCCTCATCCGTTATTACACTACAAATAATCCTTCAGCACAAAAGCATACGCAGCGCGTATATGGGCACAACAGGAATTGGGCTTTGCTTAAATGAAAACCTCCCAAAACTCAATTGCTCTTTTTTAAACCTTTTTCACTACAAAGTTATACACAGTTATACACCTCATGCAATAGAGTGCATCTTAACAGGCTGAGGTGAGTCATAAGATGCATCTTTAAAAAAAAAACTTGTTACACCGACACCGAAGCTAATCACACCGATCAAGCCGAACACTACAGCGGTTAGCGTATGTGCGGGTATTTCGAAACTTTGGAAACTGCTGCGATAAGAAATGCACACGGCCTCTGCTTATCACTTCTCTCTCTTTCAGGCCTCCATGCCTGATACCCCTGGGGCTGTTGGATGCTGGGGGAAGCCAAGCCACAAGTTTGAGAAATATGTAAATCTCCGTTAAAACCGAGGGGCCTAGTCTGTCACAATTACCCGCCCAGCATTTCTCTGATGCACAGCCTCAGATCTGTCCTCAGTCATGTGGGTTTGGTCATCTGGAATCTCTTGACAGTTCCCTCCCTGCACACTGCGAGTTCTCCTTGTGTTTGGGGTTGGGGGGGCGGTATCTGTTATGCTGCCTCTACAAGACTTTCTGATGACCACAGTGCATATCTGAGTCAGCCATTAGCCAGGTCCTCTCTGATTTATGCTGTTACGACATTAGTTGTTTTGGTTGGACAGCAACAAAAAATTTTTTATTTTATTACTACTTTTTAACCAAAGAGATAAGTTAGCCGCAAACGAATCGTGCTGTAAACAGGAAACCCCCTTGGAACCCATCCGACCAACCCCCCCCCCCCGCCCCCCAAGAACCTTGAATCTGCCTATGTGCCTCTCTCTCCCCTAATAAATGACACCTTAATTCACACACTTTGCAGGCTTGGAAGGTGAGGATGCATTAAAATGTGTGTACTCCCATTCTCAGTAGGAGGTCTGCACTTTGTATCTTAATGACTCAATGAAACCTGAGCAAAGCCGTGACAAACACAGTACAGCTCCTTTTTACAAAATCTTACCGGGAATATACAGTGGTGTTTTTCTTTTTTTCTAAAAACCTAATTATTGCTATTGTACTGGCTGGTACCATAAGAAAGACATAATACATTTGCATGCTGTACTTCATGCCTGTAAATTCTTGTCATGGGCAAGACCATAACTGGAAAGATTATTGTGATGATACAGTGCCATGTTGTATAGTAATATACTGTTGTTCCAGCAGGAACACTAGCACCATGGGAATGAAAACAGTCAGATTTGTTCGTTCTGTGTGTGCGTGTGTGTGTGAATCTATGTGTGGACATTGTACAGTGTTGGTGGGGCGCAGCAGGTACGGCCTGAGTGAATGCAAATTACCCCAGAGTGTGACAGAACGGACGTAAACGCCCGAATGTAGTGAAAATCGCATTAAAACAAACACTTGTTAGATTGTTCCCCACATGCATAGCTGACTGTATTGCCTTCACTGTTCCTCAGGCAACTATGTCATCGGGTTATTACGCACTTAGTTACGACTAACTTGGCTACTTCCAAATAAGTATAAACCCTTAAATTATTCTTATGAGCAAAGTTACACATCTCTCAAAGACCTATGCTTATTTATTTAAGCGCGCGCAGCTAAATAAATAAGACAAATAAATAAATGATCACATAATTGCGATACTGGTAGCAGTCATCGAACAAAACATGTTCAAAGAAGAATGTTAGGCGTAATAGTATTTTCGGTCTGGTCTCCACACATTAAGTAATAAACAAATAAACATATAAAGGAAACATTTAAATGTGCAACAATGTGCACGCCTGGGTCGTTTTGAGGCATTGGCTCGACATAGCTTAACAGCTCGAGGCGATGCATTTACCAGTTGGTTGACGAGCGGGGGTTGAGAATGTCCTCTTTGGCCGTGAGCAGTGACAGGCTGTAGGTGTCCAGGTTAATAGCTTTCATTGTGATGCTGACTTTTTACTCCCCTTGGTCTGACCACTTTGGGATCGCTCTGCAATATCCGCGAACTACGGCCGACAGTCATACGCAGACACACGCTCACGGGAAAAGAACAGACATAATAAGAAAAATGTGTTTAAAATGTAGTCCTTTAGCTTTCGAACATTAAGCGTGATGACAGCCCTCCAGGCAAGCAGTAGGCACTACGAATGTGAAGATGAAGTGTGCTGCGAACTTCAGCGGGGAGGTGGAAAAAGTTTTGAAAGAGAATACTTTGCCAGAAGCTCCACCTCCCGTCAGCCGACGAAAAAAAAAACAGTTAAACAAATTCATCTGGACTTCACTCCTTCGTTATGTGCGTTCAGTGTATGAGCACAAAGGCAAGCAACAGGGTGCTCGCTAAAGTTTTCCTTCTTTAAACAATAAAATGGGACGTTAAAAAAACTGGTTTCTAACAGGAAGAAACAGACCCACACATTATTGCTGCGAACGCCATTTAACAGTCTAGCGTAGACGAAACCACAGTGCCTGTCTCAAAGTTGGCTTTCTTTATGGGACTCAGTTCCATTTATTTTACTTCCTCGCTCACCCCTACCCGCCCTCGCAGAGAAGCGCTTGCAGTTGTAGCGAACCTAATATCTAGAACTATATTGATTCGCATATGAGAATTTGTGGCAGTATGTGGAGATGGTGTGTGGAAAGTGGCAACAAAATCAACCATTGTTAATAAATAGCAAATTACGCACCACGCATACAAAATTCAAATATAGGTTGTGCAGGGTAGCAGGATAGTTTGTTTATTCCAAAAATAAAGTGTGACAAACGATCGACTTTTTAGCTGCCCAGAGGGTGTTATTACGCGTGCATGAGTTGTCCTGGACAAATAACCTTTTTACCCTTTGTCCTCTTTATCAAGCACTAATCGCAAACATTTCAATCTTCAACCAAAGAGCTCAGAATAATATGTATGTTCAAAGGTGCCCCATTACGGAATGTCCTGGGACTTCATTTACACTGAGCGCTTTATCAGATCGATGAACAAACGGAAAAGGAACCCCACTAATTAATAAATCCCTGCATGCATATTGAACTAATTAAACAGATTGTTCCGCTAATGAATTAATTTACCCAATATAATCATGAATGAATCGCCACTGAATGCACATGGAGATAATGAATAAACTTCACGAGCAAACATATGAATGAATGAAGGAATGAATACGGGATAATTCAACTGATTGATCCCATAACAAATTAACTAACCCCACAAATTACTGAATGAAAGCTCACTGAATGAATATAGGGTTAATTGGACAAACTGGCCAGGGAATTAATGAATCGGTAAATTGTACTGCATGCAGCTCCAGGCAGGCTGGGCAGGCAATTGACCCACTAGTGCCCTCTTTGAGCCTAGTGGGCACAGAGAGGGGCGGGGTTGGCCAGAGGAGGCTACTGATTGGGTCACAAGCTCCTTCTGCTTCCCACAGACGACCCAATAAGCTGGCTGCATTCCTTTGTGCTCTAAGTCTCCATCTCTAACATTGAAGTCCTGCCAGTTGACAGTGAGCTTTTAACAGTCAGAGAAACACTTGAGGTCTCTTTGGGGAGACCCCCAAAAGAACAAGCGCCTGATTTCGTGGGAACTGCTTCGGAGCAGAGGCTCGGGACTTGCAAAAGGCCAGTGTCCCCCTTGCCCCCATGCTCAGGGCCTGCCATAATTTACCCACAACCCCCCGGTTCCCTGGTGGTCCAGACGCTGCTTTGAGAAAGACTCAGCTGAGTGTCGACTGCAGCTATTTCTTCTTTGGATAGAGCCACAGGAATGGGAGGCTGTGCCAACGTGTCTCCTTATCGAAAGCATGAATATTTTATGCCTTTCTTTTGGTGTCTTCAACTTATGGAATTTGGTTATTTTACTGACTTAGTTGATTGTGTGTGATATCAGCACTTTGTGGTTTATTTCTGGCTGATGGATTCTCCAGAGCATGGCATGGACGACAGGCCCTCGTGTCCCATCAATCAGGAGGGTGGAAGTCGGTCATATTTCCAGCTGCCATTTTGCAGCAAGAGACAAAGAGGGCGACAGGGCACGGCCTACAGTACTGTCCCTGTCAATAGCAGCTTTAGCAGTCTGCGTTCCCATCAGTGCATTTGTACAAGGAAGCTTTGCTTCACAGAGCTATGGCATTTCCTCTGACTGGGTGGGGTGGTGGCTCGAGTTGATGACATGATTTATATATTTTTTTTACTCGCATTCATTTGCCGAAAGTCTCTAATTTGCCGGTTGGCAAGTTTCCCCTACACCCATTCTCTCTGTCTCAAAGAGGTAGTTTTAAGAAGTGCATGCTGTGATTTGTACTTAGCATTATCAGTAGGTTTTTATGGACTCAGGATCTTAAACTATCCGGTACTATCTTTGTTTAGGTGATCCAGGAAGGGGCAAATCCACCTCCTGTCATGAGTGTTTAGACTGAGGTAGCAGCTTGAGGGTGCTAGAACGGTTAAGGGTGATATATGTTGGGCAAAGGTCACCGTTCGACCTTTGACCGCCCATGGTCATTACTCTCCATCGATCATGTGTTTTTTGTTATTCGTTTCCATTGTTTTACCCCCCAACGTGACTCCGACACGCCGCCCCCTGTCCTCCTAGCTGTAAGCTCTGCGCGTGTGTGAGGTAGAGCTATGACTGGAATGTATTATCTCAACCCCGGAGCGCTAAGTACAACCTTGCAAGGTACAGGCTTTAGGTAAATTTATAACTTAATGGAATGCTTTGGGTTTCGGGGGGTGAAGGGTGAGTAATATTTCGTCGGCGCGTCGGAACGCGGCGCGGGTGCGTGCAGCGCACGCCCGTTGCCGACACCACTGTGCGGTGCTTTCCGCCACTGCCGGTTGTGTGCTGAGACTACGCTGCCCAGGCGCTAAGCCTGACGGGCGTTCTCAGAGACTCATTTCAACTTGTGAAGGAGTTTTTTTTTGGTTTGCACTCTGCCGTGCGATGGGGACGTATGTCTGTCTGGGCAGTTTAGAACATTGCTGTCCTTGTTGCCGTTGCCATGCCGTCGAGAGATGCATGAGCGGCGAGTGCAAACATTGGTCGGGCTGCCGGACCATATATGGCGGGGTGTGATTCGCATGAACGGCCCTTGGAAGGGATGGGGGGGGGGCGGGGTCGTTGGGGCAGTGAGGTTCCCGTCACTATGGTCCTGTTCTACAGGCATGTCTATGGATGGCCACTGTCCAAACTGTTTAGTGTGTGGTCATGGGACGAAGAAGGAGACTAAACCCAGGCTTGATTTCCCATCTACGTGCAGAGTTGTCCTCTCGACAGAGAAATTCTGAGCATAGTTTCAAATGGTAGGTGGCAGGGCGTGCTCTCGCCTATGCTGCACTGCCAGTTAGGCACCTTTCAGGGTGTCCCACAGGAATTTCAGCTACGACACAAATCACCTCACAGCACTCGTGGCAGATTTTGAATCAGTCAGTTTGAGTCGAGTTCAGTCGATTAAAAACTTTTAAATTCCTTGTTTTTTTTTGTTGTCAGATGTGAGTTTGGACATCGGGCTCTGACACGTGTAGGCTGAAAACCCTGCCAGAGTCTTGGACATGCACAAAACACTCGCTGGTGCCTGAAGATTGATTTTTGTAGTCCCCTCACTGGTTATATAACTTAAGAATTCCACGCAATGGAACAAAGTTGTTTTTGACATGTCCATATGGAGTTGAGCACAGTAGACCAGAAGCTGGGGGATGGGGGGATGGGGGGAAGGGGGAGATGTACTCCAAAAATACATCATGTCATACTTCTTTTCTGCATTTAACAGACACTCTGGGTCTTAGCAGACGCCAGATTGATTTACACAGATTACATTTTTACATGCAACGCATTTATACAGTGGGATATTTATTGAAGCGATTCAGGTGAAGTATCTTGCTCAAGGGTACGCCAGCGGCACCCCAGGTGGTAATCAAACCCCCTGCCTTAGAGTTACAAGCCCAGCACCTTATTCATTAGACAAAATTGTCCCCCTGGAAGAATGAACCTTTCAATATCTGAGCTGTCACTCAAACAGAAACAGCGCAACTCCACGGAAACGGAACACGCGGAAAAACATTGTGCATGTGGACTTTCTGATAAATATACAGCATTTCACTGTATTTAACAAAAAATAATTTGATATCTGAAAAAAAATAGTTTTAGTGAAACGTTGCAATATCTTGATAATGTGTTTTTATTTCAAGGCATTTTTTTTGTATCTCTATTTGCCTACGGGCAGTGAGATAGCAGCGGATGACTGTGGAGGCTTCAGTGAGACATCTGTTCTCTGTTGAGAGTCATTTGATGAGGAGCTCGCAGGCTTGTGAGCCAGATATGCAGTGTCCTCCACCCCTAAGCTGCGCTTTATGAGGAGTAAACAGGCTTACGCCGGGGAACAAATGAACTCTTCGCAACGGATTTTAGCCCCCATTGTGCTAGATTCTGAACTTCCACTTCCTGTCGTACACAGAGAGGTTCTTCAGACTGAGCGTGTCCCTGACGGCGTGGGGAGGGTCAGCGAGATGCTGCGAAAACACGGGGCGTGTCACCACCTTTCGGGGGGGTAGAAGCACGTGTGGATGCAGGGTGGGGGTGCTGGGGGGGGCGGGGGGGATTACTTCTGTAAGTGCGACGCTTTCTGATTGGCTCGATTTTTGCCTCGCCTCTGGACAGACAGACTCCTGGAGAGAAAAAAAATACAAGAGAAGGATGTTTATTTTGTCCTTCGGTCATTTCTTCTTTGTTCCTTCTCTTCCTCTGCCCTTCCGTTCAATGCGCTCTGTATTCACAGGGGGAGGCCCAAGGCGCACAGGCACACACCCCAGCCCCTGCCCCCCCTCCCCACTGGCAGTCAACACAACAGAGCTACTGACCATGCCAAAGGTGGTATCTGTTAACCCTATAAGCTGGTGTGAGATCGCAGATCTTTGATTAGAACGTTCTTAACTGAACGTTCTAATGATGATGCAACAATCAGTACGGGTGTTCTAGAACGCTGACTTCGAATTTTGAAAAACGCCTACTCTTCAAAGGGTTAAAGAGTGCAGAGGAGGGACACAGAGTAAGACAGGCTCGTGCTGGCAGGGAGATGCGTGCAGATCTGTTCCTCAGCCTTGATCCTCTGCCCGAGGAGCTCCAACAGAATATCATCCGCTCCAGACAAGCGAGGACAGAACTGGGCCAGGGGCCCGTTCCAGTGCGCTCGTGCCACCTAATCCGCTCTGCCTGAGAAAGAGGGCAGTGATGTCATCACCAGGAGCCTCACGGTTTCCCTAGCGATCCCGGCTCCGATTCCGTGATTTATGTCCCAGGGTTAACCTCAGAGCATTCCACAGGGCTCAGCTCAGAGAGCAGGCGAAAAACACAGACGTCCCTCGCCCGTCTTTCTCTTCTCTCTCCCTCCTTCTCTCCGTCTCTCTTTCCCCCCACCTTTCTCGTCCTTTCTCCCGCTCTCTCTGTCCTTTCTCTCTTCTCCCCGCCGTGCTGAACAAAATATTGTTGCCCTGGCCTCAGCACCTGGCCAGGCTCAGATTGGGTGTGACATGGACCGGCTTGTTCTGGGTGTGGTCGGGAAACGCGGATCACTGGTCCAGCTACAACACATGTGTCTGTGTGTGTGTGCGTGCGTGTGTGTGCGTATGTGCGTGCGTGTGTGTGTGCCCACATTCCCACCACTCTGCAGGGTTCCAGGTTTGGCCACTCTTCAGTTATGTGCTTCTCTGGTTTTCACACAGTAATCTTTCCTTGGGTCCTGAGACTGATACACACACACACACGCACACAAACAAATACACACTCACATACACACACTCTCACATAAACTCTCACACCCAATGATACTTATCTTCTATATCCATTGATATGCTCTGTCTCACACCCACTCATATGTACATTAATGCTCTCAGATACACTCTCCAATACAGGCCAAATCTACAAAATAACTTCCAGTATGCAATTTACTTAATATACTTTAAAATACACTGCCATTATTGTATCTTCAAAAATGCCGATGTATTTACATGTTTAAAACATATTTACAACATATTTACAAAATATACCAGCATAGGCTCTGCTTCCAGTGATTGACAGGTTCCACCTGCTGACAAGGCTGTTCATATCGATCCACTGCCTATTTTGACGCACACACACACACACAAAACAGCTCTACATATTTATGATACATTGCAGTGCTCTCCAGGAAGTGGGTCTGCTGTGTGGGAGAACCAGCCATGCCGCATCCAGACTTCACAGCTGCAGGAATTAGAGGCTTCTCTGGGGTTGGGAATCGCCATGGAGACGGCTTCTCTGGTGTCAGTGGGTTGAGGACAGAGACTGTGCGAGTGTGGCACACAACATAGAGACTTCGCCCCCCACACCGTAGGGGTGCGGATGTGGAGGAGGCTGTTTCTCTGACTGTGGGATGGAGAATTGACAAAAATAATAATTTGTTTTGATTTACTATGTTTTAATATATGGTAACGTAATGATCAGTTTTGCTGTTGGTTCTTTTCGTGTGCCTTGATTTTTCCTTCAGTGACGGTTGTATATGATCGGAAACTTTTTTCTCGCCACGATTTGAGTGGTTTTCTCCGCACGCAGAAGTTTTTATCTCACTTTCCCATCCACACATCCGCATCCATTCTCTCCAGAAACACAAAGAAGTGACACCTTCGGGTTCTCTGTGAAGTGTCTTTGCGACAGTTCTCTGTAAAAAGTGCCGTACAAAATAAATAAAAAGAACTTTAAAAAAATGCGATTGAAAATATTTGTATTATGTATGTATTTTATGCTATTTCAATAAAGCATTTAAAACTGCTTCTAAGGGGGAGAGAGAGAGAGAGAGAGATAATGTTCTGTTTAGTGGTCAGAAGTAGAGGAGAAGGAATTAGAAGGCGGATTGGCTTTGGTAGGATTTTGCAAACTGAGACGAATGCCATTATACAACACGAGCAGACAAGGGTGAGAGTGACTGTGCAATAAATCATCACAGAAAGCAAGGGGAAAAGTGATGGTGAGACTTTGAGTTATTTGGTCATGAGATAAACCCGCAAGTGTGGGAGAGAGAATGTAACTTACACTCCGTGTACCCTCCCTGGGGATGGCATGTTATTCTTGTCAAGAATTTCAAATGTGTGAATTTTGTGTGCGCACTGTATGTTGGTGTGTGTGTGTATGTGTGTGTGTGCGTGTGCTGTATGTTTGGGTGTGTGTGCATGTGTGTGTGTGCGTGTGTGCACTGTATGTTTGTGTGTTTGCATGTATGTATGTGCATGTGCTGTATGTTTTCTGTGTGTGTGTGTGTGTGTGTGTGTTCACAAGGTATTCCACTTAAGCCACAGAAACATAAGATGATACCGGGCCAGAGAAAGGCCTTTCCTACTGGAGTTCAGTGACGTTTGGCTCCCAGAATGCTCTACTGTCAGTGTCACACAGTCCTGACCACAGGAGGCAGCACCCGCGGTACAAAATGTGCCATTTTTACTCATGTCAGTTGGCGTCCCTGTCTTTGTCCAATTAGCATGCACAGCCAGACTCAGTGCCCACCAGGGTTTTGGCAATCATTGTGAATTCTGATTTCTTCTGGCTCACTTGTATTGAGCTGCTTCCATGATGTAATCTTACATCCCTCACATGCAACCTAACACACTGCGCTATTTTTTGTATTTTTTAGTAACAATTCTCCCTTAATGTCTACCGTTCCAATTTGGAAATGACAACTGGGCCTCTAGAGTCTGTGGCACCTGTATCAGCAGAAGTTACACTGTCACCCACAAACAAGGCTGCACATATGCGCTAACCCAAGACTTAGCTTAAAGATTGAGAACGATCCACATCTGCTAGTCACAATACTACAGGAGAGCTTGGAGCCAATCGGAAAAGAGATGTGTTTCTCTCACAAGATCATTGGTAGTTTGTGGTTGCCTGGTATGTTAATGAATCAGACTCTGGTGAGACAAAGTCCACAATGCCCTTCCACTGCCAACTCGTAGCCCTGGTCAACTCATGACATGGCTGGGTGTCAACCCTGTGAGGTTGTCAGCTATGAGTCAACTGGGTCACACAGAAGTCCGTCTCGCTTCTATTGGTGTTTGATGACTGGAGACACATTTCCCCATGATCAGAAGGAGACAGGGGAACCTGGGTAAAACTGTAACTTTAGCGCTGCTCACCGTGGAGAGGCCCACAGCACATCCATAAGGAAGTTAGCTCCGGCTGCTTCGTGCTGGCTGGGGAACAAGGGAGCGAGTCACCGATGGCTCGACGCGTCACAGACGACGCGAGCGTCAGGGCTGTAACCATGGCTGACAGACGCTACTCAGCATGTGGCCTCCGTACCGTAAATCCCAGCCAGGCTAGAGATTGGTTTATGGGCCAGGGAGCCAGAAACGTCTATTTTAAGAGCAGATTTGCCTCAAAGTGTTCCTGGAAGCGTGTGGGACATTGTGAGCATTTACACGTGTGGCTCTGTTCTCTTTGCTGTGCCTGTGTGTGTGTGTGTGCGTGCGTGCGTGTGTGCACGTGTAGGTGGTTGATGAGCATGCAGAAGAACCACCGAGCCTATCAGGCACATCATGATCACCCACCATTGTCATGACGACACACACTCACTCCTTCCATTTGCCCTGATCCACCCATGTTCTCCTCACCCGTGCAGTTGCTTTACATAAGATTCGAATGTACTCAACAAAAATTCCTTCCAATGACTGGAAACTATGCGTATGATTCACACGCAGTACAGGAACCCAGTGGAGAAAACATGCAGTCATTCCAACAGCCAACAGCCATGTAGGCTACATTACAGTTTTCCGAATATATTCAAGTTATTTAAAGACGTCAGAGAACTGAGACTTACTATTTACTTGGGGCGACATAGCTCAGGAGGTAAGAGCGCTTTTCTGGCAGTCAGAAAGTTGCCGGTTTGATCCCCCGCCCTGGGCAGGTCGAAGTGCCCCTGAGCAAGACACCTAACCCCTAATTGCTCTGGTGAATGTGAGGCATCAATTGTAAAGCGCTATATAAATGCAGTCCATTTACTATTTTAAACCACAAAAAGTCCGACAGGGAACCAGCGTCGACATAAACTGTGTTTTATGAGGAGGAGTATTTTCTCAAGAGAACTGATTCCATTACTGCATATTCATAAGATGCGGTGGTTTCGGATATACCTTCTAGAGGGCAGCACTGCTCCATTTATTTTATTATTATTGTCATTATTATTATTATTATTATTATTATTTTACAAGGGCGTGGCATAACGTATCTGATTCTTCCAGTTATGTAAATAGTTAATACGGTAAAGATAATAAATCGGAGATTACACAACGTGTGCCCCACGGTTTACAGTTTCCATGCTCGTAGAAGGAAAAGAAAGAACGGGACTGTATGTACTTACGAGCACAAAGCTACTGGACTTGTTTGCGCTCCGTTCATTTACACAGCCCAGGACGGATCGCTCCAGCCTTTCCATACAAAAAGTGCTTTTTTTCTCCCTGTTTTGACAGCCGGACTTAAGGACTTATATGGTAAACCAGTCTTGAGAAGCAAGTTCACCCTTATTCATACAACATACATGAGCGATAGGGGAGTGGTAAAAAGAACTACAGAATGCATTCTAACCTACACATGGTCGCAGACGCACACTATTTATTGCTAAATATCACGCTCCAAACCAAAACTTACAATTCTCTTTCTGTTGCACGTATAAAACTCATCTGAGCAGCCATTTTTAAACATAAGTTTCCTTCTTAATTGTGTTACGAAGAACTGCAGCTTGCATCATTTTATTCCACTTCATATTAAGGTGCCTGCCTTTGGGCGACTTCATGCATGGGGACACACGCGGAGTAAGAAAACCTCTGGCTCCACCTGCTGTTTGAATATAAGGTAATGGCACTAACGTGGCAAAAAAGAGATTTCACAAAATCGCAGTATGTAGAAGAAACAGTATTACAATGGTTCTCAACCTGTGTACGCTGGGTTTTTTAAAATTTTTTTACAGTCAATCTTGTCCTCCATTAAGATTGTTTAGCACACGTTATTTAGTAATGTTTTCTCTAAAACGTGTTCTCATGCAGGTTTGGTTTGTTACCATTTGCTTTTTCTCTGAATTCTTCATTATCTACCCAATGGTTAGTTTTAGGGGCTACGTGACCACACGTTCAGCACTTAGGGGCCTGTTGATTTGCCTCCGTCTTTAATTATGTCATTTAAAAATGTGTTTACCTCTTTTTAAGTAATCATTTGCAATAAAGCACAGTATTAATATGGACATTTTATTTTTTTATGACATACAAAGCTATTTCTGACATAATGTGATTTAACAGGTAAGACAATCTCCCTAAATCTGAAAAGCATACTTAAGAAAAATTCTGAGATTGCGACTTGTCGGAATCAAAACCAGCGTACACAGAGTGGCTCCAGGGCCGAGTTAGGGAACCACTGCAGTGCCAAGTTTTCCCATTTTCAGAGTCTTCAACGGAATTGCGGTTATGGACTGCACACAATACGGCAATCAATTAAGATACACATACAACACCTTCATCAATAAAGATGTGCACATAAAACATTCAGTGGAGCTTTCAGTTTAAATGTAAGTCAGGGCTACCCAACCCCGTTCCTGGAAATCTACCGGCATGCAGGGTTTCACTCCTAACAAAGCACAGCTCATTAAACAGCTAGGGTTTGAGCTGCTAATTCGTCACATCAGGTGTGTCAAATTAGGGTTGAAATGAAAACCTACAGGAACAGGGTTGGGCAGTCATGGGCTAAAGGTTATTTTTTTTTTAGTGCAAGTGCTTTAAAGCGAGGAATCATCTGAGAAGTTTTTGTTGCTGGCCAGTTCAGGCATAATGAGGCAGTGTGTACTTAAAAGACAAAACTGGTGGGTCCTCCTGAGCTTTGAGAGGTTTAGCAAAACACTGGTTGAACTCCATCTCCCATCAGCCCGCTTTTCAATGAATACTCTGGGGCGCTTCGAACCTTGATTGCATTTGTTAAATTACATGTTGCACTGTTTTACTGTTTTATCAACAAGCAATGTTATTGGTATGCTATTCATTCAGCATTGTGTAATATCCCCCCCCCCCATTTAAGTTTTCCCATTGCTTTCATTTAGACATTTAATTGAATATGGATATATATATATATATATATATATATATATATATATATATATATATATATCATTGCACAACCTTTCAGAGATATGTCCTGTGTATCACTTAATTTATGCAGGTGGAAATACAACACACATGACTGATCTGTAGCACTTTCAGGTTGGCTATTTATGCAGGTAGATCATGGGTGGGTGCAATCGTCTGTTCTCGTGTGGTTCACTGCCTCATTATACCAGAATGGCACCACATCCAACTTAAAAAAATAAAAAAAACTACCACACAAAGTTAGGTTAAAGACTTAGGTAGAGTTTTATTAAAAGCCAAGTCAAACATTAAAATACTGAAATGGCAAAAATGTTTTTTTTTTTCCTACATTTTTTGTTCCATTTTATACAAATCACAGTGGTTAAAAAATATTACAAAGTTTTTTTTTGTTTGTTTTTTGTTTTTTTGCAACAGCAGCAAAAACATTCTGATTATCTTTTAGTTTGTTTAAAAGCCCTTAGTAGCATTATTTATTTATTTTTGACCGGTTTCAGTTTTGTAGATGCTAACTGCTTGTCAGTGTTGGGGGTCAGTTCAATTTCAATTTCAATTAATGAGCTGAAAAATACTCCAAGGACATTACTGGTTTCCAGTAATAGAATTCCAGTTCATTACCTAAATTGACTGAACTGAAGTGGAACTGACTCCAACACTGCTGCTTGTTATGGTAAAAAAAAAAAAAAAAAAGTGAAATCTCAAACAACCAATGAGAGCAAAGGAAATAAAAACAACAACCAATGAGAGCAAAGGAAATAAACATAACAACCAACGAGAGCAAAGGAAATGAAAGTGCTTAGGGGTGTAAAAGACACGCACAGAGAACGGAAGGAAGCAGAGAGAAACTCAGCCAGTCAGGAAGCCCTTTTCTGCAGGTCGGGGGTCCCCACTGTCCTGAGGCGCTTCAAGCCAGTGGTCTCCCGCGCGCGGACGAAGCACTTTGAGTCACCGGTCTGCGCTTCCCTCTCAACGGAAACAATCGCTAAAACGGAGAGAGTTAAGGCCATTCGCACTCCGAGCTGGTCACTGACGCTGGTTACATTAATGCATCCGACACTGGTTTCAACGGCGAAATCGATGCCGGGTTCCGATTGGGCCTGGTTCAAGTTTCAGAGAACCAATCGCTAGGACCAAATGCTTGGAAACGGAGTCCGGCTTAAGTGGTTTGTAACCGATCAGGCAGCCAGTAAAACTCAGCAAATTATAATAAAATAATAATAATAATCATACAAATAATAAATATATACAGACATAGGTACAGGTAGGTACTCTGCATAGGCGAAAGTACTGAGAAGTGCAAGCAATAGAGACTGGAACGTGCAGTCAATCAGAGCTCCTCTGTATTATAATCTACTGGTTAAGTACTGTGGTTTTTTATCCAGTTTTAGTGTGCGGAGCATTCAGCATGTTTACACTGTGAGGGGCAGTGGGTGAGGATTGACTCCGGCCACAGAGAACACTTTCTTTAGAGAAAAAAAAATAATAAAAAATTTCAATCTCACAAGTCACCCTACTAACACCAGTCAGCCCAAACCACAATGCTCACTCATGTTAAAACATAATGACATTAATATACACCATGGTTTAAAAAAAAAAAAAAAAAACCACAAAAAAAACCCACGTTATAATAATACTCTTTGCACAAACATTTTCATGTTCCAACAAAAACAGAAATTTTTTTGGGGGGGGGATTAGATGGTTAATTTTTTTTTGAAAGCGCAATCCTAACATAAAGTTAACACAAATCTTGGTAATAGAATGTGTACTTTTCCCAAGAACCAATACCTACATTTCACAACACCTTTAAATCAGAGAGCCCACAGAACTCTATTGTGGATGTTTTGCTGTGTCCTGTTTTCCACCCCAGTTGTCATAACACTGTAGATTCAAAAGGGGAGGGGGCAGAGGTGGGGTGCGTGAACAGTACAAACACCTCTGATTGGACAGAACCAACACCATCACCAGGAAGTGAGGTTACCACAATACAGCAAAATATCAGGGGGTGGGGCTAAAGGGGGGTGGGTGGGGTTTAGTAGCACCAAAGGAGCACACAATTAAATACAAACTGGACAGAAGTCTTTTCTACTTGGGTCCACAGGCACTAAGAGACAAGTGTGTTACACAACGGCCAGCTGCCAGGCTGTGTGTATGTGTGTGTGTGTAGGTTTGATCAGGTTTATTTGCATGTGCTTTAATGTGTTTGTGAACAACTTGTGACATGGTGTATATATGCATATAGCCTGTTGTTTATTTGTAAGTGCTTGTGTGCATTTACGTTTGTGTGTGTGTATGTGTGTGTGTGTGTGTGTGTATTAGCTGTAGGCCTGCCCTATTCTACACCAGACCCTGATAGTGGTTGTTGTGTTGTTGTGTAGTCCAACAGGAGGCTACAGAGACAGGCAACAGTGTACGCGAGAAGGCACAAGGAAACGCCACAGTCAAGCCACAGGAGGCGCTCTCTTCCCCTGCCTTGCATCACAAGGAGGCGGAGCCTGCCATAACCATGGTAACACCAGGGTCAAGAAACAACAACACACGATGCCACAGATGAAATCCCATTCAATGAACCTTCTCAAACAAAGTCCTCTTTCACATAAAAGCTTTCATCCGGACCCAGTACAGCGAATGATTTACTGTGTTTGTACGGCACACTCAATCTGTCCATCATCTTTTTTATATTTAGCAAAATAAAGAAAAAAGAATAATTTAAAAATACAGGCTTTACTAAAGTGCTTCTCAGATCACCAGGAGGTCGACAAAAAGGGTTTGGGGCCTGATCCCAGGAAGACTGAGGAAAAAGAGCAAAAGAAGGAGGGATAGAGAGAAAAGAGCAGAGGGACAGAAATACTGTCAATCAGAGTAAACAGGGCGGTGGGACCTCTCCCCTACTCTCTCTCACACACACACACACGCATGCACGCACATACACACCTCACACGCAGACACACACACGCGTGTGCGCACACACACGCATGCATGCACACACACACACACACACACACACACACTTTGAAGTGGAAGCAGTGCCACAAAGGTACGCATTACAGTTCCAACCCTGCAACTGCTACCCTTCCTCCACCACCATTACCACTAAAGTGACCGTTGTAATGCTGCACACATCAAACACTTCCCCTATCTACCAGTTATTCACACGCCCATTTACGCAAGATCCAAAATGTAACGCAAGCACGCTAACACGTCCACGCAAGCAAACTGTGCCCGAGAAAGTGCGGAAAAACAGCTACACAAAGGCTATTTTTAATACTTTGTCGCTTAAAATGGAAAAAGTATAATTACGAGTGGCGTGACTGAGTTCTGTGTTCTGTTAATAAGCTCGTTCAGTAGACCGTGAGGTGAGAAATGCAAATGAGCAGCATTTTCCGTGCAGTCAGATGTGAACGACATCGCCAGCCAAGTGTGAGACTTCAGCAGCACCAGGGCAACCAAGCTGAGAGATACAAGTGCAGTAATACACAAACATGCACAAATGGCAAGAGCACACACATACACACACACACACACACACGCACACACACAAACACGCACGTACATCCAACAATCCACACATCCACACAAACATCCCTATAACATGCTCACTCACACACTCATACTATCTCTTTCAAACACACACACGCACACGACCCTAAAAAAGAGCAGTACACTGCACTACAGCGGAAGTGGGGTACGATGTGCTTTAACAGTCCCTACCGCACCTGTCTGGAGCTCACATGACTACAGGCACCTCACACTGCTCCACACGCACCTCACACTGCTCCACACGCAGCTCCACACGGCTTCACACGCACACCACCTGGAGGGCCCCACCGGGATCCCATTACAGACTCTTTCCGTCGCCCGAGCACGCCGCCAGCACGCTAACGCTCCTCCGTTTGAGAGGAGCAGCGGAAAGAAAGGAGCGCACCGCGCGCCTCCCCTGTCTCCCTCTCGGGCGCCTGGCGGGAGCCGGAGGGGAGGAATCCGCCAGACAGGAATGGAAAAGGTGCCATAAACACGTGCACCCCAACAATGTCTCCATTTTTTAAATCTAATGTTCCGGTAAAGACCCGGACCCCGTGAGAACAGCGAAAGACACCGAAGGAAAATACTGATTTTAATGTCGCTTCGTCAGCCCTAGAAATTCCCACCTCCGCTGATGTAGCATCCTGAATACAAGCGTTTGCCCATACGCATCTGCGTGTCTGTGTGCACATATAGACGGCAATGATTTCGGTCTTTGAAAAGACGAATTCTCGCCAGAGGATTGAATACTGAATCCTTACATGTCAAGGCTATATGTTTCCAACATCTAGAAGTGCAGAGATCCGTTCTTTTTTTAAATTCACTTGGTCTAATACTGCCTTTGGATCCACGTGTAACTCAATATTACACAAAGAAAAAAAAAAATTCACCTCTCTCTTCTAAATTCAGCACAACGAATGACAACGCCGTGGAACAGAATGACAATCATAATCAGTAGCAACAAGGGTCTACGTTCCCCAATCAAACAGCCACGACAGTTTCGCCGAAGTCCACCTTTCGCCTTTGCTGTGATTGCCTATGATTAACAAGGCAATCCCACAAGAGCGCTTTCCACCCAGACACATTTGGTAGAAATTACATTGCTGTTTTTTTGTTTGTTTTTTGGTAGCTCGCGGGGGTGACCTTCGATGGCGTTTCAGGGGCGGACGGGGGGGGGGGGGGTGTGGGGTGGGGACGCACGCGGGTCTGGAACAGAACACGACGGGAAGGGACGCAGACACGCTGTGTGTCAGGACCCCGCTCATTCACGCGAAAGCCGCTGTGCCTTTAGAACTGGAATTTTACAAAAGAAATCCTGAGCACCTTTAGTCACAGACAGAGGGAGCGAGGGCGAGATCTCGCAGCGCTGGGCCGGACGGCCGTCCCACCTCACCCTCTCTCTCTCCCTCCGGTCTCGCCCAAACACCCTTTCCCTCGCTCCCTCTGTTCTGTAAGAGGGGAGGGGAGCGGGACGTGGATTCACATTGTGCTTAGCTAGAGACACTTCACAGTTTTGTTTTGGTATTGGGAGCTCAAAAAAGACAAGTATCAGGAATGACAGAAACTCTGGGGCTAAACAATTAAAAAAAACAAGAGGAAATGAAGAAGAGTACAAAAGCTTTTAAAAAAGTGAAAGACAGAAAAGCTGAACAGTTCCTGGATGGTATTTTTTGCACCTCCCAGAGGCAGTATAAATATATATAATTTTTTAATGAGTGGGTGTGGTAATACAGGATGTGGTGCTGCCCTCTTGTGGATTGGGGGTGTAAAGGCAGGCAGGCTGAGAGGGAAGGGTTCGCAAGAGGAGAAAACCAGAGACAGAGAGAACAGAGGCGGAGAAGCTACACCTCCAACACTATAACCCCGCTCCCACCCCACCGTCCTCCACCCACAGCTCCACTCTACAGAACCCCGAGCGTGGGGGACACTCAAAGCTCTCACACCAGCTCAACGAGGCCTGTTTGCTCAGGCAGTTTGAGCTAGCGAGCTGTGCTGCTAAGCCGATTTAGCCTCTTCGCTGGTATCGCTGTGTGGTCTCCTACGTACAGCCCAGTTATGGAACCCCTCCCCCAGTCCACTGGCCACGCCCCTTGTGCTGGCAGCGACCACCACCCCTTTATTTTAACAGTCTTAACCGTAGGAACTTCAGTCCACAGTCGGGACCCCAACAAGGCCTCACATGGGAAGGGCGGGGGGGCGAAGGGGGGGCGAAGGACTCACTGCCAAAACAAACATAATAAATGACTTCATAAAAGGCAGGAGGAGAACGGAAAAAGGTCGTTACCAGCGGTGGGGAGAGGAGGGGAGGGGAGGGTGGATTGGAGACAGAGACACCAAAATCTCGTCTCTGTTTTTTTCTTTTTTTGTTTTTTTTTTTAAATCCCTGACACCATGTATTCATATTATTGTTATTCTTTTAAAAAAAAATTTAAGGTCATTTGCTTAATTAGTCGTCCTTACCGGTTAAGAGCTCGCGGCAAAAATAAAAGCACGACGGCATCGTTAGCCCCGATTTCGGCCGCCAGCTTGGCCAAACAGTCCCTCAATAACGAGAGGAGAAGCGGTCCAGTCCTACGGTGTGCAGCCAGCTGGGGAGCGGTGGAATCTTCCCTCCTCCTTAACTCCGCCCCGCATTAACGTGATCGTGCAGCGCCCCCCGCTGGTGAGCAGAAGCAAGCTCAAACGGACGGCTGCTGCCATCCGGACGCGGGTGGTGACTCATCATGGGGAATCAGACTGTGACTGTGGGGAATCAGAGGTCAGAGGTCATGGGGGGGTGGGGCCAGACGCATCACGCCTTGCTGCCAGCACTGAGGTCAGGTGAGGAGACGGCTCACGGCGGGGCGGGGGCGGGGCTTGTTGGAGGGCTGGGGGCTGGGAGGGGGCGGGGGCGGAGCCTCAGGAGATGTGGGGGGCGGTGGAGGAGGTGTGTCTCCAGAAGCACCAGCCCCTCTTGGTGTTCTGCTTGCGCAGGATCTCCTCCTCCCGCTCGCGCTCCTTCCGCGAGCGCAGGTAGCGGTCCTCCTCCTTCAGGAACCAGACCGGCGGCCAGCGCTGCTTCTCAAAGTGCTTCTGGTTCTCTGTGAGGGGGGGGCACACAAGCAGGGGAGAGCCAAAACTGAGTCTTCACTTTTTCCTTAAATGTTACTCTTATTTTTATACTACAGTGTCAGGTACGTAATTTACTGCTAACCTGATTAAATCGATATGGTAACTAAACAAAAGCATGGAAAGACATGGTTAATTTTTTGACTGATAATTTTTCTTCACAAGCACAGTTTCATGGGATCAGCGGTCACCAAAACAAACACCGCAAACAGAGTTTGTGAAGGACAAGTGCAAAGCTTTCACTTGTCAGTTAAATTTAAGGATGAATGTGGATGGAATACAGGTCATAGGTCAGGGAAGGGAGATATTTATACAGAGAGAGAAGTGGCGAGGAAGAAGATTGAAGGTCGTGCATGGGGAAGGAAGAGCAGGAGAGAAGAGCTGCGAAGGTGAAAGAGGAAAAGAGTAGAGCAGTGTTGAAGGTACGTGAAGAAATACAAACAAAACCATCAACAAGATTTAAAACGATTTGGTCTTCATAACATTGAAATGAATCGTACGCATCATGAAACGCAGAGAGAAGAGGAAATATAGGCAAATCTAGGCCAAAACAAGGGGAAAGTGGGTCAGGGGACAGTGGGCGGAGCCAGAGAAGTGGGTGGAGCTGAGCGGAGCGGGGCGGGGAGGAGGGGTTACCTGGGGACATGGCCTTCATGTCTTTGGGGAACTTGCGGCACACGCTGTTGTAGTTGGTGCAGATGTGGTGCAGGCACCAGGCGGAGAGCTGCCGGGCGTTGTGGAACTGCGGAGGGACGGAACGGAACGAGGGGCTCGTTTCAGTAATTCACGCAGAAACGCCGCGCGCAGGCCACGCCGCCAGAAACGCCCCCTAACGTCAAGAGGGGCTCGGCCTGTGTCCCGCGCGCGTAGCTCATTCTGAGCGGGCTGCGGCCGAATGTCTATCCGCGGTCTCACCTGCGCCAGCTCGAGGTACGCCAGCACCTGCCCGTCGACGTCGCCGCCCTTGACGGCGGACTGGAGCAGCTCGTCCACGGCGTGCTGCTCTGTGAGGGACAGAACCACGGACAGACAGACAGACGGACAGCGGTCACCAGCGGTCAAACCTTCACTGGGCACATGAGCAAGCATTCATCTTAACAAACTCAACCCAGGAGAGCCCAAAATGGATTTATCAGCTGTGCACGTGAACAAGCATCAGTCTGAACCAAAAAACAATCCATGTGCGGTCAAACTCTGATTTACCAGCTATGCGCGTGAACAAGTGTGAGTCTTCCCGTAAAACAATCCGTGTGTGGCCAATGACTGATTTATCAGCTGTGCTCATAAGCAAGCATCAGCCTTAGCAAAATCAACCCAGGTGTGGCTCAACTCTGATTTACCAGCTATGCACATGAGCAAGCATCAACCTTCCCAAAAAACAATCCATGTGTGGCCAAACACTGATTTACTCAAGAACCTAAGCAGTTTGTCCCACGTGTGGTAACAGTGTTAGAGTGATATTTTTATAGGCCAATCCGGAAGTTTCTTCCACCATGGGTTCCTCCACAGTGCTATTCCCTCCGTCGTGTCTGTTCCAGTCCGCGTGTCCCCCACCCACCCCCACCCGTTCGCCCTAAAGATCGCATCGAAGTCACCGCAGTTAAAAAAATGATTTTTCCCAAGGATTAGATTTTCAGAAAAGAAGGTCTGCGGTTAACATAAGCTCGAGGGAGCTTCACACATTGTGCTACGACAAATTACACCCTTCGATATCTCAACCATGAATTTCAAAGCTGTTATGTGGTTTTGCAATATTGAAACAATGGTTGTCGCCTGCAGGTGGGCTAGTACGAAACTTGAATGGCGGCTGGCAAAATGAGACAGCTGCTGTAGTTTCAATATAGCAACTTTAGCAACATTTCTAAAGCAGGAAACAGCTTTGAAAAATTCACGGTTGGGATATTAAAGAGTGTGATTTATGTCACAGAACAAAACGTGATACTCTGGTAAGCATATGTTAGCCACAGATCTTATTTTCTGCAGAAATCAAAATCCCTACGGAAAAGAGCATTAGAAATTTGCAGAGGGAACTCGTGGCTCAAAAATGCTAACTCACTTCTGGGTTTTAGCACTACAAACTGTAGCACTTTATTAGTGGATTATGTTTAAACGTTCCCATTATATTTAAACAAATGATTCATCATTAAGTCTTCGCATGCGGGCAGTGTGAACCTCTCTGCTCATCGCTGCCCCCTGGAGGTGGGTGCCACCCCTGCGCTCACCTGTGAGGGCGACGAGACGGGGCAGGCAGAGCCGATTGGCCAGGATGATGAGCTCCATGGGCTGCAGGTCAGGGCTGGGGGTGAGCAGGCCGCAGTACAGGTACTCCAACACCGCTCGCATACAAGCACTACTGGTGCTGGGGATGGACACCTGCAGAGAGAGGGAGAGGGAGGGCGAGAGAGAAAGGGAGGGAGAGGGAGAGAGAATGAGAAGAGAGAGGGTGGAGAGAGGGAGAGAAAGAGAAAGAGGGGGAGGAAGAAAGAAGGGTACAGAGAGACAGAGAGAGTAAGAGGGTACAGAGATAGAGGAGAGGGTAAAAGAAAGCATGGACATAAATGATTATTGAGTTTATTTCAGAATAAAATAAAATCAACATGTATTGATATAGCTTATTTCACAAACAATTGTCACAACACGCTTCACACACAACCCTGGCCTAAACCCCCACAGGAGCAAGCCCAAGTCAACAGTGGCAAGGAAAAACTCCCTGGTAACAGATAGGAATAAACCTTGGAAGGAACCAGACTCAAGGGGAACCCTTTAAAAAGGCATGAAGGGGGACCGCAAAGCGACAGTTGAAATGACAGCAAAGATACTAAGAGAGAAGGTGTGCCACTTACTCCGCGTGGAAGACCTGGTTCTGCGGTCACCCCAAATAAGTCTAAATCAGAAACCAGTATTTTCCCAAATTCACCGCACAGATTAATGAATTCCTATACCTATGGGAACCAAATAAATAAAAAATTCTTCTGGGGAAGAGGATATCACAATAGAGGTGGCGGCTCAGTACGTCTCTGCCTGCCACAAATTAAGAGAGGGTGTGGACTAAATACTGGTACATGATATCATCTGTGTTGATTGTTAATACTGACATGTTTCTTAAATTGATACATTATGAACAAAATGTATTTTGACCTGTGTGTGTGCGTGCACGCATATGTGTATGGGGGGGGGGTTGTTACGTTTTTCTTATTCCACTTTTTTCTTGGTTTGTTTGTCATTTACGTATCTCATTGCATTGACAACACAAGTTTACTTGTCATGAAAATAAATCGCATATAAATTAGAATTTGAGAGAGAGAGATAGACTCAGAGAGAGGAGAAGGGGAGAGAGAGGGAGGGAGAGATGAGGAGGGAGAGAGAGAGAAAAGGAGACAGGGAGAAGGGTGAGAGGAAGAAGCAAAGGAGAGTGAATTTGATGTGGGAGAAGACAGGGAGAGAAGGATGGAGAGAAGGCGAATGCAAAAAATACACCACCCAGCAACATTACAGCTCATAAACCAGTGTGAGACAGACAGGAAGAGAGAGCCAAAGATAGTGATGGAGGGCACAGGGCTAACTGATATGAACATCTTTATGCTGTTACTATCTATGAAGCGTAATAAACATGATGTTATCCTATGGTGTATGAGATAAACTCCAGTTGTTTTTGCAGGTGTTGGGGAGACTGTTGTTTGTCATATTCAAGACTTTAAGGGAACGACCAACTCGAAAATTATTTCTAAACTGCACGCTTCTGCACCATGTGTTTAATATTTAAATGTTATTTCAACCTGTCACCATCCAAATACAACCAGTCATAGTGTGAGTCAGACTGCCATCAGCACTTAAAACACAGAGAGGTAGAGAGAGAGGGGGAGAGGGAGAGAGAGAGAGAGGCTTCTAAATGATGCAACAGGAGCTTGAGTGTTGTCACAGAGTGTGACGGGACAGGGGTGGGGTGGGGGGGGGGGTTTGGGGGGCATCAGTGGACAGAGACCAGGGCCTTGTTTTACGTACGTTGCTTAAACAAACCAGGGTAATTTGACGTGCATCTTACTCCGTTTCATGAACATGAATTACAATTGGATTAGTTAATGTAGAATTTAATCATCTTGGCAAAACTGGGTGCACCAGCACTGCCGTAAAGGGGAGATGAATCGATCACCGAGAACAGGATCACACTCCTCATGGCACACTATCCCCACCCCCCCTCCCCTCCCCTCCCTATGAACTGAACACACTTACTGCACACCCGTCTGTATCAATCGCACTACAACCAGCAAACGCTCAATACAAAAGGCACAGGTGGGTGGAGGGGGTCAGTTCCAATTCAATTCACAAAGTGAAATCCCCCCATAATGATCAAAGCATTTTTCAATGAACTAATTTCAGTCTGATTCATGTCCTGAACTAAATGAATTTAAATGCTCTAACAAGTCAGCATATTGAAAGAAAGGCAAATAAAAGCACCAAAGACTCATTTTTATGTTTTATGTCGTAAAGAAAAAATAATCGAAACCCAAACAAAGTCAACGAGCGAACAGTGTGGGGAGACACGCAGTTCAACACATCCCACAATCCCCCTGTTCCCTCGCAGAGAGGGCGACCGGTTACCTGTGTCACAAGCGCTCTCTATTCTTCTATTCACCATCTCGCCTTCCTCTGGCTCTCACCTCCCCCCACCCTCTCTCTGCTTCTCACCCAGCGCTCTCTTCTCTTCTCTTTCGCACTCGCTCTCTCTCTCTCTCTCGCCGGGCCGGGTCTATTTTTGGCCGTCTCGCGCGTCTCTGTTTCCTCTCTGGCTTTCGCACGCCGGTCCCTCTCGTGCCTGATCCGGCCGCGGTGGGACGGGGCCCGGGTCACGTGACACGCCGCCGCCGACCCAACACTTCCACAGCTCCCGGAACCGCGTAACCTGAACCGCCGCACCTCGTTTCGGGGGGGGGGGGGGGGCTCTCGTTCGACGCTTCACCTTCGACCCAGTTTTGACGGACGTCTGCCGGTTGGTCGGGTGCAGCGTTCAGACCTTGTATGTTTAGAAAACTGCACACGGTTAGAGTATACAGGCTCTAATAGAGCGCGTGGGATGTGAACTACAGGCCGCAAAGAAAAGGGTACTGCCAGATGAGGCTCTCGACTTCCTCAGACTGAATAAAGGTTTCTGAGGTCACAGTTTTCTTTCCGGCTTCTGGTTCATACCCCGGCAGTCTACCCAGTCAGAATGAAAGAACGGCTTCTGGTTCTTTCCGGAAGGCTCCGTGTGTACTCTGCGCACTGGGAGGAGAGTCCATCGGTGACTTCGGAAGAAAGGAGCTTCTCTTTGGTTTTCTATCAGCTGACTAAACCAAGCCCAGCAAATGAGGGATGGGTGTCCATAGTAAACACCATAACGTATCAAGCACTACACTGGCACTTAGTGAAATTAACTCCTCCACTGGCAAACAACTTTCATCCCTTCCTCTTTGTCCTGCAGACAGGGTTTGACACCCAAATCCACCCGTACACTTTCAAACACAAACAGCGCATTCGTCCTGTTCACAGGCAAGCTAAGCAAACAAGGACGCGGGAGGTCCCTCTGGTGGCGGCGAGGGTAACGACATTTAAAAAGGAGCGCTCGGAATGCAAATGAGAACGTGAAAAATATACGCTGACTTCCTGTTTTCTATTAGCGGAGCGGAAAGTGAAAGCGTCACGAGAAAAACAGAAACGCAAGTGAAAAAAGAGAACAACTCAACACAGCAGTTGAGAACAAGGTTATGAAAGCTTTAATGACACTGAACACCATCGAGACTAACATGGCTGTCAGTACTATGCAGACACATTATCCTTAACAAATTCAGAGAACAGAGTTCATCAGTTTCTTGTTACAATAGAAAATTATAATACAGGGTTTTGATTGGCTGATATATCAAATTATATAAACTGAGCCTCTTACTAATATCTAATACAGACTACTTTTATTTAACCTAGCTCTGTTTTTTGTACATATACAGTAGACTGTTGTCTCTCTAATATGTACGTAATGTCTTTTTTCATTACTGTATTTGTTTACTTCTGGTCCCATTTAAAATGCAAACACTCCTAACCACTGAACACCCACCAGGACATAAACAGGGCCCGGGCAGATTTTCTTTAATAAACTGGAACGTTGAGACAGGGTGACGTAAAAAGTCTTCTGAGCCGCGAATGTTTGCCAGACGTGGTGGCGGACGGCCAGCAGCCTCCGTTTGGATTTCACATCGCCGTGACGAACTCGGCGGGCGCTAACGGGTCGTCTGGCGGACACCCGCGAAAGCCGCTGAGTGACGGCCCCGCGCCGCCCGGGCTCGTCGAAGCCGACGGTCACCTTGACGACCGTCGCCCGGTCCGGCAACGGAAGGCTGGGCGTCGTAACAGTGACCGTGAGCGGAAGCGTCACCGGCGCGGTTAGCGTGCGCCGCCGTCCCGCCTGTTTCTCAACCCCTGCCCTCGCTAACATGGAACCTGCGGCTGCTTGGGCCTGTGACCCAACACTCACAGTTCTGCTTCTCTCTCACAGCCTGCTTCCTCTCATCCACAGAGGGACCCTCAGGGGGGGCAGGGGGGACGGGTGTGTGGTATGTCTACCCCCCTCTTCAACTTAATCCATCTGGAATTCGGAAGGCGAGGCGACAGCCCTCTCCAAGCACAGTCAGCGTGTGAGGGAATGCTGGCATGAATCTGGAGAGGTTAGGCCCCCTGTCCGCAGCCCAAGGTGTCGGGTGCCCTGTATAATCTGAGCAGCCCCGTTCCAGCGCCCCGCCCGTAACAATGCCTCCGCTTCCCCCCCTCTCCCCCAAAAGCCCTCATATGGCTGCACGACCGCACCGTCGGGTTCTCTAATAAACACCCCCCCGGCAGAGTAAACATCATCTCTCACGCGTGCTGCTTGTTTAATTGACAACGTCGGGCGTTTAAACAAAGTCACGGAGCGATGGCTTCGGGTCAAAGGGGCGGAGCCTTCGCGGAAGCAGCACACGGCGAGGCGACGGCGTGGCGGACGAGGCGCGAGGTCGTTCGGCCGTGGCGCGGGGCGGAAGCCCACTTCCTGTCCCCGTGAAGACGGCAAGGGCGGAGGCCCCGTGTCCCACCCGCAGCTGTTTCTCTGCTACCGCGCGTTTGCGTAGCGCGCTAACGAGCCGCACGGCAGGCTAACCAAGGTATTTACTTTACTGTAAGAAGGCTGTAAGAAGTGCCGTGACAAAGCAAAGCCCCAAGAGTGGTCCACCTTGAAAGTGGCAGTAAAGGCACGGCACTGAATGTGTATTTTAGAGATTCTGATATTACATCCCGGGAGAAATAATGATCCATGCTGAATGCAAGTAAAGTACATCATGTGCATCGGTCAGTTGGGGGAGAGGAGGACCTGGGTCCTGGGAGGGCGGCTTGCCCCTTACCTCCTCGACGTAGCTCTCCATGAAGGACCCGCGGAACATGGCGGCCATCCAATCGCAGCTGGAGATCAGCAGGGGCTTGTGGGCGGGGAGGTAGCCGTCGTCCAATCGGAACACCACATCTAAAACAACCGGGAGGGGGAGGGGGGAAAAAGCACACAGCTCGGCGTGTGTCACAGAGTCGCGGCTACAGAGGAGAAGACAAAGACAAGCAGACAGACAGATAAATAAATCGACAGATAGACAGAGCTATTAAATAGACAAGAGTGAGGGAGAGGGAGGCATACTGGATTACTGAGAAACGAACGGCTGCTCTGAGACTTCACACAGATATCACGAGAAGATAAATCTGCTCTGGAAAAGATTCAGTAGTGTTGCTATTGAGTTCAGTGGTGCCAGAACACAAGCTTCCCTTCCTTACTACTCGACTTGTTAAAACTCGCTTTCAGCAATGAAACCCGCTTCTATTTTCACTCACTGCCATACTTTATACAAGGTTTATCTAGCGAAAAAAACCACAGGCCTAGTTTCAGAGATTTGAGCGCTGATAATACACCAGGTAGGGCTCTCACAGAATCAATCCCACAATGCCTCTCAGCCCTGATCCTGCAACATGAATTAGCCTATAACTAAAAAAAATCAGCCAAGTCACTGCAATTTCAGAGCTGAGAAATCACAGCTTGAGCTCCTAGCTTGGTCGCAGCTGATTGGCTCTCAGGAACTCAGGAAACCGGGTGTTCGGTGTCCTGCGACAGCTCGCGTGTCCGATAGCTCTGCGGCATTTCCTGGAAAGGCGTTCGCTGGGTAACAGCAGACGCGACCTGGCGAGGGGTGAGCTCGGTGTCCTTTACAGCGACGCTCCATCTCCCCGGCACCACTGAAACCACCGACATCTTTCACTTCACAAACCTGCACGCTGCGGTTTTACACCAGCCTACACCTGGCCGTGCTTTCTCACGTTTGCAGAGCGTGCTATTCAAACAGTTACCAGCCCAGGCGGCTCACCGCAGAAGAACCCGACTTTAAAGAGTTTCGAGAAGATTCTGTCGTTTCAGACAACCGTACGCATGTAATTTGCAAATATATAAATTTCCCTCAAATATAATGCGTCGGAACTGACCGATCTGCGAGTTCTGGACAGGAGAAACATGAACGCAACCTGGAGGCAAAGCTGCAGGGGCTGCAGAATCTCAGAGCCACCGCAGTAATTCAGTATACACTCCTGCTCCCTCACTGAACAGAGAGACGAAGAGCGGGCAGCGCATGGCGAGGGGCACGACAGAACAGCAGACACAGACGTGCACTTTACAGACAAACACCGGCCACGAAACACGGAAGCAGAGTTTTAAATAAACAAGGTGCAAGCTTTATAAGTACCACACAGGATGCACGGCAGACAAGACAAAAAACAAAAAAAAAAACTATGCAGGAATGACAAGACGTGCACAGACAACGGCGAAGGCGTAAACGAAAGGTTTCCCGACAGGAAAACCAGCGAGGTTGGAAAACAGAGGAATGAGCGGGTGGTCACATGACCTATCGTACACGCACCCACACACACTCTCTCTCTCTCTCTCACATACACACACACCCACACATTCTCTCTCTCTCACACACACACACAGTCTCTCTCTCTCTCCCTCACACACACACAGGCACGCATGCACACGCACGTGCACGTGCACACACACACACACTCTCTCTCGCTCTCTCTTTCACACCCACACACACTTTCTCTCTCACACACACACACACACACAGCCTCTCTCTCTCTCTCTCTCCCTCACACACAGGCACGCATGCACATGCACACACACACTCTCTCTCTCTCTCACACACACATACACACAAACACACGCACGCACGCACGCACACACATGGCTGGAGCAGGGGGGGATGACGGGCAGCCAATCAGAGGCAGCGCGGCGTGCCGTACCAGCGAAGGTGCCCTTGTTGAGGCACTCCTTGATGCGGTTGGCCCGTCGCACGTGGAAGGCCTTGGTGATCTCCTGGTTCATGAAGCTCTCGCGGTTCAGCACGTTGGCCACCATCATGCGCAGGTCGAAGACCTCCAGGAGCTCCGCGATGGTGGCCACCTGCATCAGGTCGCTCCGGCCCTCGTCCAGGCTGCCCGTGTACAGGTACTGCAGCACCGCCTAGTGGCGCGGAGGACACAGGGCAGGCGTATTGCATTCAGATTGAAAATAAACAGTTACTCTCGGCACACTCTTTGGGACAGTTCTCTGTAAACCGCATTATACAAATAAAATTTATTCAGTATGATTTGACTCATGGTAATTATGAAAAGACAAATTGCAAATAATACATCAAAGCACGCTGACAAAAAATGGCAGGTTCAAAAAACAAAACAAAAAAAAAAAGGGACATGACAGATATATAATAATGAAACGAGGCTGGCAGATGTCATTTTTCATGCCAGTAGGATTGGAATTAGTTAGGGTTAGGAATTATTAACCACACCTACCTGGAAGGGTTCTTTTTGGATCAGGCAGTCCATGGACACCACAGTCATAAGGCGTGGCCGGCCGGTCATGGGGTCCTCCACGTGCTCAATGCGCACGCTTAGGAAGCCCCGGCCCCAGCCCGCGAGGGCCCGTCCGGCCCCCAGGGGCCCCGAACAGCAGTGGCTGCTGGCGGGGAGGGCGTTGTCGCTCCGGGAAGTCCTGAGAGAGCCCTGCTGGGGCAGGAGGGGCTGCCTGTGGCCCCGCGGCCGGCCCTCCCCGTCCTTGTCGATGTCCAGGCTCTTGGTTCGCCCCGCCTGCTCCTTGGCCTCCCTCCGGCTCTGCTCCTCCCTCTCGCTCCCCTCCCCTCCGTCGTCCTCGTCGTCATCCCCCCTGTCCCCCCCGCCGCCGCCCCAGCCCCCGGCCCTCCCCAGGTCCATGGCGAAGAGGTCGTAGAACTTGGAGCAGGACGTGGCCAGGTAGACCTTGTGGGCGAAGACGCGGGTGGCGCCGCCCTGCAGGACGAAGAGGACGTCGGCGCACAGGGGCAGGCAGAAGAGCGAGTCGGGCCCCTCGCCGTCGATGGCGGGCGGGTCCGGGATGCCCACCACGGGCCGGGGCGGGCGCGGGGGCAGGAAGGGCGCCTGCAGCAGGGGGCGCTGCACCTTCTTCAGGTGGGACTTCCAGAACTGCAGGTGGCGTCGCGAGATGAGGGCGGCGCGGATGGCGTTGTCGAAGACGTCCTTGACGCCGAACTGCGCCACGATGCTGGTCTCGTAGTACGGCACGCCCAGCTCCTTGGCCACCTCGTGACCCCGCTCTGGGGGCAGGATGTCTGTGGGTTTGATGGGCCTGTGCATAGCAGAGGGGGGGAGAGAGGGGGTCAGCAGTGTGTCCGAGTGGAGTTTTGGACAAATAGGTGTAAGAGTGTATGAGGGTATCTGTGAGCTCCTGCAAGTGGGTTATCAGTGTAACAGGTACAAGGGTATCTCTGTCTGTGAGCTCTTGCAGGTCAGTTATGAGTATAACTGGGACGAGGGTATCTACAGGTGGGTTGAGTGTATCAAGTACGAGGGCATCTGTGTTTGGGAGCTCCTCTATGTGGGTTGTCAGTGTAACAGGTACGAGGGTATCTGCGGGTGGATTATGAGTGTAACAGGTATGAGGGTATCTGCAGGTGGGTTATGAGTGTAGCAGGTACGAGGGTATCTGCGCGGGGGGGGGGGGGGGGGGGGGGGGGGGCGCTCGTACTTTGCCAGGGGGCGGCGGGCGCGGTTGACGGCCTCCAGGTCGGCGTAGCGCAGGTCCAGCTGGCAGCCCACCAGGATTATGGGGGTGCGGGGGCAGAAGTGCTTGATCTCGGGGAACCACATGGTGAGCACGTGGCGCAGCGAGTTGGGGTTGGCCAGAGAGAAGCACAGCACGACCACGTCAGACCTGCGGAGAGAGACAGGGAGGACTCAGGCTAAATACACAGGGCCCTCCATGGCCTTCGGCACAAAGACAGATGCTATTTTTACTGATTTGGCTCTGTACACCACCATTTTAGATTTGTAGTCAAACAATGCTCGTGTGGTTTTTGCTAAACAGCGTTTTTTAAATTGTGGTTTCACCATGTTGAAATTACAGCCCTTTTTATACAAGGCTGCCCTATTACATACTCTGCTGACAGCTATATTTGGAGGATCCTGGAAAAGAATACAGCTCAAATCAAGCTTTGGAAACAAAAAAGACTAAAAATATAAAAGAATGAAAAAAAAAAATCTGAAGGCTAAAATATTAATTCAAAACATTGAACACACTTTCAAATCATATTAAGAAAGTTTAGCACAAAAAAAAAAAAAAACTACCACTGGCCAGGTGAGGTATCCTGAACACCGCAGTGGGCGGAGCCACCGCACGCGCCGTCAATCACCGACCCTAATGGACCCGTCCAAATCTGCACCCCGCAGCGGGACGAAACGACTGGACCAAAGCGGCGAGTCGCCGATGGCCCCGCCCATCGGGGGGTGGAAAAAGCGAAGCGGAGCCAAGTCTATTTCTGTCAGGAAACCGAGTAAGACGCGCGCGAGCTCGGCCCGAGTCGCCCGTACGCATCGTGAGACGGGCCGGACGGCGACATCAGACACCGCGTCGCGCGGGCCGGGGCTCGGCCTACGGACAGCGGGCTTACTGAGGCCTTCGGTTACGTAAGGCGATATAGGCAGCTGACTGCGCCCGGGCCACGAGGGAGGTCTATAAATAGTGTTACAGTACATAGCATGAGCAAAAGGCTCTCGCATACGCCGCATACCGCCGTAGCGACACACGCGCGCGCACGGAGATGGACACGCACGGACGCGCGTGCGCGGACACGCATGCACAGACATGCACAGACACGCATGCACAGGCTGCTGAGACCCCACCATACGTGGTCAGGAGGGGATTACATTACAGCCTTATTCATTTAAAAACCGCCACGTAGGTGACCAGGAAAACACATTAGCACTCTGCCACGAGCTCATTACTGCGGCTAAGGCTACTTTTTAATACACATTACTGTGTGTGTGTGTGTGTGTGTGTGTGTGTGTGAGCACACGCACAACTGCTAGGGAGCAATGTCCGTGTCCAAGTCCATTGGTGTGTGTGTTTCTAAATAAATAAATAAATAGCAAACATCTTAACTTTGTGTGCAAGCCCAAACCACAGAGGTCAAGGCCCAGCGCGTTATGTAACATCTCGGCCAGTGTTTTGTTCATACGCCGCGTGCCGCATGTCTGGGATCAAACTCCTGACTAATTGACTTTACAGTACACAATCTAGGGAGGATCTTAAAGGAACAGGCCCGGCCTCTCCTGTGTTACTGCAGGTCAAGTTAACGGGAGAAGCTCCGACTTGTTTTTCAAAACTTTCACAATACCCTCCTCCCCCTTAGGGGTATTAGGGTGCAGGATGGTAGATCTCCAGGAACAGCTTATTTGCTTTATTATTATGATGTTAACCACATTCATTTTGTACTTCAACTTACTTTAATTATTATATATTATTTTTATTTGTCCATTGACTTCATTTGTTCTACAGTATGCACTTATTGTATGTCGCTTCGGATAAAAGCGTCCACCAAATAAATGCAATGTAATGTAACGTAATGCTTTATGATGGTCATGATTTTGACACTTTCATTCCAGACATTCTTTATTGGATATGTGACAGCCATATAACTTCCATTAGCCTGATACGAGCTCACTGGGTGAGGGCTATCAGTGTCGGTGGACAGGCAGATTGCGTAAGGCTAATCTAGAAGGTGCGAGCAAAACACCGCTGCAGTTCAGCCTCGGCTCCATTTAACCCTTCCGTACACAAGTTCTAAAATACCTCCAACAGCCGCACGGCCCAGATTCTTCTGCATGTGCACCAACTGTTCTAGAACTTTCAACAACTTTGCTGTGATTGTTCTGTTAACCAACATTTCCCCTGACAAATATTACCACCCTTATTCATGCTGTAATTTTATGACACAGCATGAACCTGTAATAAAATAAAAAAACTAAATATTTCCTTTCTTCTCACTCGCCTGCCTCTCATGTCAATTTCCTTTGAAAAGTCATTAGAATTTACTTATTTTAAAGCTGTTCAGTAAAAATATTCTCAGAAACACTCATCAGCGCACCCCCAGGCAATTTAAAGTTCCTACGCGCCTAGTTCAGGTGGTGGATGACTTTCCTCCTACCTCATAAAAATTTGAGTTAAGGTTAAGTCTCTCAGCAATGTGTCACGTATTGTGTGATGTCAGAAGTCTTGTCCAGTTTCACCCTTTGTGCACTCACCAAGCCCCTGTCAACTCGTGGACTCACCTTTCCCTGGAAATACACCATTAAAGTCCATAGACTGTGAGGGCTTTGTTTTGGACTGGGCCACTAAGATTACTCACTTGCTTGGTCCCATCTTCCCATAAGACCTGATCGGGAATTGAAAGGGGAGTTGTGTGGGGAGCAAGAGAAACCTGTTGTTAAGTGCAGCAATCTTAAGTAACCTTTGGTTTTATGCGGAAAAACAAGTTGGCAGAACAAAAATATATAACTTTCGGAATGTTTTCTACTTTTGCAGAGTATTTAATTGATTATTTTGATCAGTGGCAGGTTTGCTCGTGATAGCAATTACTATTTACAGCCTCACATATCAAATTGTTACTAAATATTCTGCTTTCTGCCAGCCTGTAGTTAGCTCATTTTGGCAGCTGGGTTAGCAGTCTAATGTTAGCTAACTGTATAGCCTAGCTAGTATATTTTTTCCGATGCTAAACTGCTGCTACTTCTGATCAAGTGTGAATGTCTGCATAAACAAATAAATGTCCCCATTCAGGACATAAAAACCGACATTGTAATGAGTTATTTGGTGCAATGTTTATGTGGAAAATAAGTGTGTTTATTCCTAGAAAGAAAGAGTTTCATCCAAATGTTCATTGTTGCCTCATTCATAAATAAACGTTCTAATCTTGTGCTCTAATCACACCGGTGTGCCTGTATGCTTCAGGGACCGCTCTAGCGTTATAACACCCGTGTGACCGTATGCTCTTAATGGTTAATTAATGACCATGCATTACGTGCCAACATGGCGGTTGTAAATGGATCTCACAGGCTAGGGGATTGCTGGTTCAAGTCCAGACACTGGCTGAAGTCGCTCCAGGGAGGTCCTGCAAAAGGAGGAAACTGCCCCGCGCTTGACACTGATGTCAGCTGGCACCCAACAATAACTCTGGGAAACCTGAAACAATTCCTTGTGTCACCCGGAGGACTCGATACTGACGTCTCTATGGCAACAAAAACGGTGATTATGGCGACGCTGAGGGTAATCTGAGGGAACCGTAGACAGGCGCCCGAAAATTTCATTTCATTGCAGGCGCCCGAATGTGGTGCTGGGTGTTATCAGTCGGCTGTAGGAAGGATGGCCATCCACCTGACCCCTGACCCCTGACTGGGTCACATGGTGATGGTGAGCAACTGTTACACAAATGCAGGACACCGCATGACTGAGCACTCCATCATCACATAGAGACTATTAAGCCTGTTGAAACAGGGACTTACTGAGGGTGAGGGTGAGAGTGTGTGTGTGTGTGTGTGTGTGTGTGTTGGGAGATTATGGAGTTCAGCTTACTGAGGATCAGGGCAGCGAAAGACTCATTAACATCAGATGCAGGGGGGTGTAATGGACATTGTGACGAATTGTGACTATGTACGCAGAGGTGTGTGAATGTGTGTGTGTGTGTGTGTGTGTGTGAATTCACAGTAAAAGTGAGACAGTGCTGGTGGGTCACACTGAGGCTTAGATCAACACTATCAGTCTGCTTACAGGGGAAGGTCTCTGCCGTTTCACCATTTCCGTTAGATGAAAATGGTGTCAATCCTCTTTGCACTCACACCCTGCCCCCCGCCACCCCCCCCCCCACCCCAACCCCAGGCCTCTGTTACTAACTGGGAGCCAGAACTCACAGCCAAGTGCAGAATCAGCACTGAGTGAGAGTTTGGACTGTCTGTCCTGCAGTGCCACTCCTGCAGTTACATCAGGGGGTTATGAGCCAAAGGAAAGATTACGTCACTAATAAAGCTCTGGCTCAACATGCCAACTTCTCAGAGTGCTGAGGCCCCCTAACAGATTGAGTTCAACATTAGCAATGCAGTTATGTGAGTGCGAGTGCGAGTGTGTGTGTGTGTGTGTGTGTGTGTGTGTGTGTGTGTGTAGGTGTGCGTGTGTGTGTGTCTGTGTATTTGTGTGTGTGTGTGTGATTGTGCGTGTGTGTTTATGTGTGTGTGTGTGTGTGCGTATGTGTGTGTGTGTTGTGTATTTGTGTGTGTGTGTGTGTGTGTGTGTGTGTGTGTGATTGTGCGTATGTGTGTGTGTGTGCGCGCGTGTGTGTTGTACTGACCTGCCGTATGCAAAGCGTCGGTCTTTGTGATGGTCGCCAAACGTGTCCCAAAGCCGCAGGGAGACACTCACCTCGTCCACCACATCCCGCGACCTTTCCAGGACCTGCAGGCACACGACAGGCAGGGCACACGGTCACATCACCCGGCAACAAGACAAGGAACAAAACATGCATCATGCAGTATGTGTACAGTGAAAGGCGTGTGGGATTGTAATGCCCACGGGTTTGTATGTGGGGTGTGTAATGTGTGTGAATAGTGTGTAAGTTGGGCGTGTATGTTGGGTGCACAATGTGTGAGGGTAGTGTCTAAATTGGGTGTGTGTGTTGGGTGTGTGTGTGTTGGGTGGCTCTACCTCCTGGCACACGCGGTACTGGTCGATGGCCCAGACGGTTGGCACGTGGGTGGCGAGCAGCTGGTACTGTGTGAGGGTGGCATTGCAGGCGCGGGCACAGATGAGGCGGGTCTTGCCCACCGCGTTGTCCCCGACAACCACGCACTTTATGGTCTCAACGTTCGGTCGCTCATAGTCTGTGTCTATATCCATGGAGAGAGCCCTGAGTGGGAGCGAGAGCAAAGGTCAGGACTACACACAGACACACACACACAAAGGTGCATAGTGAGGACAGTGTGTCAGAGAGGCGGGGGGTGGAGCCTCTCTGTAAATGGGATGTCTGGGCCCAGTGCCCCCTGTCCTAGTGCCTCTGCGGCTCAAAAAGCCTGAAGCCAATCAGCCACCCTTGGCCGGCCAATAAGAAACCTCGGGGCTATTTCTGTCTGAATGAGAACAGGAGAGCAGCCAAATCAATCGCTCGCTTGGCTCTGAGTCCCACTCCTAATTCTCAATGGACTTCCACACAGGGGAGCGGAGGGGGGGGGGGTCAGCCGGTTTACCGGGCTCATAACGATGCTAGATTGCCTTCGGGAAGCAGAGCTGGCCCCTGCGGATGACAGACACCGTGTTCCGGACGTCCAGTGGAGGATCATGCCCTGTTCCGCATCCATCAGAGGGGGGAACAATGGCCGGGTCCCAAGCCCAAAGGAGAGCACTGGGCCCTGACCACTGGCAGTGGCACAGCTCTCGAGAAAAAGGGAAGAGTACCTGGAACTGAGGCGCTGGAAACATTAACCGGGAAAACATTAACTGCCGGCCTCGGGCCAGTCCGGTAATTCAATATCCCAGCCAGCATTAAAAAAACGGCATCGTCACTCAGACACAGGCGAGACGTGCAAGACGAGAGGCAACAACCCGGAGCAGGCAGCTGTTTTTCCCTGACTGTACACCACGCATGCAAACAGCACTGTGGTGCTTTGAGCCATTCCAGGTCTTACTAGAGGCTTGGCTGTGTACTGACTTGAAGTCAGTCACCAGAAGCAGCCTTTGTTCAGAGCAGTAGCCACCTTACTGTAAAACCCAGAATGGCTCACACACTGCCCTGGATTGGGATTGCCATTAGATCAGATGTGTCCAACCAAGAAGTGACAGAGTGGAAGCTTCTAGCCAGCATGAAAATACTGGACTCAACTAATAGCCAAACATCATAGTCTTCAACTAAGGCTTGGTCTGCTGAAAAAAAAAACGGTCCAGCAACAGACTGTGGGACAGGCTTCAGGAGATCCAAGGGTGGATCTGCCCCAAATTCACATCTCCTGAGGGGACGGGGCCACTGAAGAAAGCGGCCAGTGACCCACTCGATAGTTTGTGATCGGCCGCCAACACGCACTCTCAACGCTGCCAAATTTTCATGGCCCATTCTTGAGATGTTCAAACATACTTCTACCCAAGCCCTTGTAAAAGAATATGTTGCTTTTATTTCAGTATCATTTTTCCCAAAATGCACTTCAGTGTCCTCCCATACAAGTCTGGTATGATGTTCCAAAAACACAGTGCCAAGACCTGATTTCTTCCATCTCCCTCAAGAGATGGTCTGAGCAATGTAAGCAAGAAGATTACAGGATTACCCATGAAAACCCTGGAGATGAACCATTGATGTGCATGCTTTATAATTCCACTGATGTAGACTCCACTACGTCTCCTGAGTGACAGACCGGCCCAGTCTAAAAACGGCACCCGTTTGTGGAACACACAAGCCGCCTCTTCAGCTCACCTCAGTCAGGTCAGGGGCACGTCGCTGACACCGTCACCACGGCGATGAGGATGACCAACACGAAAGGGTGCCACTTCCTGCGAGTCACACTGCAGGGCAACAGGCACTCCACTGTACATCCCCTAAGATTACTGGACTTAACTGTGGTCTTCAGGTTACCGCGAGCGAACTGCCCAGCAAGAGTCTGAGTCCAGAGGAAGAGAAGGTGAGTCTGGCCAGAACAACGCCTACCCCTCTCTTCTAAGGGAACAGAGGGGCGGAGTCTCTTCTCCTCCAATGTTATTTCATTAATTGGCAGAAGCCGTGTCAATGACCGTCGACCGGCACGGACGCAAACATTCCAAAAGCCCCAGTGCGAGTATTTTTTGAAAACTGAGTGATTTTGAGCCCCGACAGTCCCAGTTCCTCCACACAGCGGAGTGACAGTTGGTGGGCCAGGCTGTTCACACTGCTCACGCCAGCAGTTTTTAAACACAGATTTGTAACCGTGCCAACAGTGGATCAAAATACCTCACTAATGCACCCCTTCTTAAAGCCCTCAGCTGTTTGTCTTCACTTCACTGGTGGACTGTCTGGCTTAAAATCACCTCTTTTGTTCCCGCTGACAGATTTGGGGGGGATGGGGGAGGGGGTGTGCGACAGCAGGTGAAGGCTGGCTGGGTTGGGGTGAGGCAATACAGTCAGGGCAGACTGGAGGGTACCAGGGTAGGGTCAGCAGGGGTATGAGAGTGGGGTTAGCAGGGGTAACAGAGTGGGGGCACAGTGGGGGGGGGGGGGTAACTGAGCAGGGACAGGGTGGGTGGGGGCATTGACTCAGAGTAACATTGTGGGGTCAGAAAGTGGTAGCAGAGAGGGGACAGCAGGGGTTTGTAGCAGAGTGGGGGCAGGGTGGGGGGCAACAGAGCAGGGGCAGGATGGGTGGGAGCACTGACTCAGGGTAACAGTGTGAAGTGGGCCCCATGTTAAATGTGCTCACACTGACCCCAGCCTGCACTAAGGGCCCCAGGGCCAGCCTGGGGAGTCTAGTGAGTAAGGAGCTTAGGGACGCACGCTCAGACGCAGGGGCTGTGATGTAAGCTCAAAGCTGCAGCTGACTCCAGGATGTAAAAGGCCAGCACTGAAAGGGCCTCTCTCACCCAGCAGCGAGACGGTGTGAGGAGGGGCAGCAGCGGTGACTGTACACACACACATGCGCACACACACACACACCTTAACTGGGCCAGGCAATGCCAAACCCCGGGGACTTACTGCTTACCGTCCTCACAGTGTACACACACACATTATACTGTATACGTGTTAATAGGAGGTTATATAAACACGCACTTACACACAAACACGGAAACACACACACACACTTCCGAACAGATAAGGCAGCCGAACATGAGGAATTTCAGCGGATGTAGAGAAGGGACTCCCACGTACGCACCACCCTCCTGCTCAGCGCTCTCGGATGAACGCAGAGAGAGAACATGCAACTGAAACGCGCCTCATTCATAAAACCAAGCCTGCAATACAGCCACTGCAGCCCACTCAGGCTTGCAGCCACGGACCTGCGCGCCCTCCACGCAGCCTGGGAACAGGAGCCTAGGAAGGGAATACGTGAGGGTCAGGGCAGAGTGGAGACTGCGGGTCGATTCTTCGCCGCTCTCTCCGGCGCTCCCGCTGCTCTGAGTTACGCAACCGCTCCAGCCGAGGCAGCGACAGGAGCAGCTCGACCCTGCTGCTCTGCGTAACGAGGAATCCGCTGTTCCCACGAGCGCAAACACGAGTGTGCACACGTATGTGCGCTGTGCTTAATCTGCCTGTGTGTGTAATATGTGGTGTCTGGTGTGTGTGTGTGTGCGCGTATATGTGCTCGTGCGTGAGTGTGTGTACTGTGTGAGTGAGTGTGAGTATGCGTGTGTGTGTGTGCATAAGAAAGTGTGTGTGTAGCGCGTTGTGCATGTTTGTGCATGTGTGTGCTGTTTGTAAGTGTGTGTATGCATGAGTGTGTGTGCTGTGTGTGAGTGAATGTGACTGTGTGTGTATGTGAGTGAGTGAATGTGACCGTGTGTGTGTGTGTGTGTGTGTGTGAGTGAGTGTGTGTGCTGTGTGTGAGTGAATGTGACTGTGTGTGTGTGTGAGTGAGTGTGTGTGCTGTGTGTGAGTGAATGTGACTGTGTGTGTATGTGTGTGAGTGAATGTGACTGTGTGTGTGTGTGTGAGTGTGTGTGTGTGGGGAGGTCTGGAGAGACAGCAGTGGCCATGGATGAAGAGACTGGTTACATAACGCCGTTTCCAGCCGGACGGCCAGTAACCAGGCACAGGAGAGCGCCAAACCGCCACGGGGACGCTCCGGGCCCCCTCGCCAGACTCCGCTTCCCACTCCGCCGCCGCCGCACCGCTAACGAGCCCCCCCGAGTGCACCAACAACCGCAGGGGTCCGGGGGCCGGCGCTTAGGTCACGTGACCAGAGAGCATTCGCTGAGCCCGTTACACCGCGTTCCCCCCCCCGAGTCTCCGGCTCTCTCACTCAGACGCTCAGACCTCTGCCAGCTGATCCCCGTCTTAAGAGGAAGGCCCACGGCCTTCGGCTAATCAGCGTGGGGGGGGGGGGGAAGGGGGGGTCCGCGTGACCGGCGGAATGTCAGAGCGGAATTCACCTTGTGACGGATCGCTGAAGCCGAAGCGGAGGCCACAGAGGCCAGAGGGCATCAAGGTCGCGGCGACATCACATGAAACTTTCTCACCCAAAATTCCCAATACCCCCCGCCCACCCTGCCCAGAGTGGGAGGGGCCAGAAAGAGAGGCGGAGCCTACCGACACGTTCCGTCTCAGAGTCAAATCTGGAACCGCTGTCTTGAAGAGGAGCACTAACCTGATTATTAAAAGCTTAACTTAACGCACAGACACCCGCCCCCCCCCAAAAAAAAATGTGAAGCTACATTCCTTTCTCCAGTCCCCTGAAACTCTCTGACCTCATCCTTGGGAACCTAGTTTTCCCTGCTCCCTCACCCCTCTCTCCAGCTTTTAGAAAGAGCAAGCGTTGTCCCCGTGGGCTCAGACCTCCATCAGTGAGCACACAGGATTTCCAGAGCGGACGAGAGAAGGAGCACTGACCAGGATCCCGAGTCAGCTGCCGAGCAGAGAGCCCGCTGCACACACCCCGAGGCATCTGCACGCCCGCAACTGGCAGACACCCTACGTCCCTTTCCGCACGTTCACCCGAGGGACAAAGTCTGTGTGTGTGCGTGTGTGTGTGTGGTATGTGAGTGTGTGCGAATGTGTCCAGCGTGTGTGCGTGTGAATGTGTTGAGTGTGTGTGTGTGTGTTAATGTGTCCAGTGTGTGTGTGTAAATGTGTCGAGAGAGTGTGTGCGTGTGCGAATGTGTCAAGCGTGTGTCGAGAGTGTGTGTGTGTAAATGTGTCAAGGGTGTGTGTGTGTGTGTGTGTGACTGTGTCAAGTGTGTGTGTTTCTTCCCTTTTCTGTCCTTCACCTGCATAAGGAGGCAACAGACTGTCAACAGACTCAGACTGAACTGTGCCCCTGACCATGGGGGGTGAAGTCAGAGAAGGACAGCGGGCAGCTTCAAAACAGACGCTACCATGTGCTTAGTCAGCACTTCTGCACTGCACTCACTGTGGCCCACACTGACTCCAGGATGCAGGACAGTGCTACGCCTCGCCATAAAGCTCTGCAGCGTTAGAGTTAAACTGTGCCAGGACCGCACATTGACTCTGTCTGTACTCACTGGAGAGGAAGTGCAAAAGAAGTGCGCGCGTTGGCGACCCACGGGGGGGGGGGCGTTCTGCCGAAAGCAGAACCCTGAACCGCGCGCGGTCGACGCGGTCCGCCGAGGTCGCTCCGTCACGGTCGGGGAGGCAGGTTCTCCTGGCGGAGGTGAGCCGGCGTGTCAGTCAGCTGACGAAACTCAACGCGGGCGTCTTGCTGACCCGCTGGGGGGGGATCAGCGTTTCGGAGGAAGCGCCCGGACCGCGAGCGTGTGTCTACGTGCAGGTGCATGTACGATTATATGTCGTGCGTCTGTGCCGTTCATATTGGCAGCTAGTGTGTTGAGTGTATATGGCACTTTGTGTGTTGATGTTTATGTTTGGTGTGTGTGTTATATATCTGCATGCTCAGCTGTGTGTGTGTGTGTGTATGTATCTACATGTTTGGCTGTGTGTGTGTGTGTGTGTATGTATCTACATGTTTGGCTGTGTGTGTGTGTAGGATCATCATAGGATGCATCACTAACTCAGCAATTTCCATATTCATACAAAAAAGGAAACAGGAATTCACCGTGCAGCAGTGAAGACTCAACCATGATTATTCACAAGAATCTACCTCAGTCATTTCATGTAAGTGATGATGTCAATATTCAAAAGGGTCACACTGCCAAATATCAGCCCCCAAAAAATTTTATTTCATTTATGTCAAGCTCAAGTTTTTCTAGACCACGATTGGTGGGATGAGGGTCTGACCTAGTTGAAAACAAGTTGTTGTAAGTTGTTTTAAACATTCATTTTCTTATCTGTGTCCCCCTCATGCTGAAGGGTGGGGCTGCTCCTCAAGAGAAGAAGAATCTGTCCATCTCTATATTTGCATAAGCAATGTTTTTTCTAGGAATAATTATATTTCAACAACCACCTGAAGCTCCACATCCCCATTATGTCCACTGGCCTCTACTGTTGCTCTCATTGTTCCCTCTGTAGAAACTGACTGGCCTCGTTCTTGGAAAAAAATCACACGCACACAATGAATGACACTCAGTCAATTGTGCAAAGCTATCCTAAATGTGGGTTAACCAAGGCCAGTTCAAGTTAGGTGACAGTTCATTGTCCTACATCGGGAATGAGGTTGACACACTTGATTGAGACTGCCCACATACCCACACCACCACAGAGTAGCCTTCATTGAAACACCATTGCATATTTAGTGAGCCGAAACACAGACGCAAAGGAAATCAACTAAATAAAACATGTGTGTCTCAATAATACATCGGTGACAAAAATGAAGAGGTAGGCTACATTTTGCATGCACAAAGACAAAAGAGGCAGGTCCAGACTTAGGTCCTAGTATCGTTCCCTAATGTGGCTAAGAATGCCTCGAATGTTTCCAGTGATCGGTATAAAAAGCAGCAACAGTCACAGCGGGACACGTGACCCACTTGCCTGCTAGACTGAAATTTCTCCCTACCTTCCGATTGTTCCAGAGCTGACCCACATGCCACACCGCCCACGTTCACCTCGCGCTCCCGTTACCCGGGCGCTGGAGGACGATGAACTGTAGCGAGGGGGAAAAAAAACGTGGACTCTTCTGGGAACTTCTCAGGGTGCTTCGTGGCAACTTGTGCGCTTTATCACAAAGGCAGCATCTTCGCTTCTCTCTCAAGCCCTTGCAGCAAGCGATACTGAAATATCTAGGAAGACCAGCCTGCTGCCTGCAGCTTCCGATGCGTGTAATCTTTGTCAATTCGTGTGACTTGACACCGTTTCGGTAGTAAGTTTAAATATAGGCTATACATAGGCTGGTACTTTTACGGGACAGACCTCGCACCTCGATTGTTTTTTTCTGTTTTTGTTTCTACAGCTGATTTTCCAACTGCCTTCCCTTTGCGCTGTACGTCACGGTCTCCGCCCCCAGCCTGCTGTTCTGAGCAACACGACCAAGAACAGCCAATCGAAGCCGGGCGTTGTCCTTATCCTCCCGCCCCTCACTTAAAAAGTTCCCGCCCTCTGAACGCACCAAGTTCCTCGGCTCCAGCACAAGGAACGCGCGTGCATACCCGTTGCTTCCGTAATGGTTCCTGAGTTGAAAACAATGTTTCGGAACGTAGCGCATAACATCGCCCACGTTCGGGAAAAAGCTACAATGGTGCACATAGACGCCCACTAAAATGTCACAACAAATATTCTAATCACAATGAAATTCCTGCGGCCAGAATGTAAAACTGTTCATTGATTTTTCGGTCTGAATGGACGTACTACCATGTCCATTAACAACAACCGACACGCGAGCTTCCATTGTTTTCTGTTAAGCCAACGTGTTCACACTGTTCAGGATCAGAACGATTTTATTAATGTACGTGCTTGCTAAATTGATATCGTTAGGAGATTACCGTGCTTTAGGTTTTCTTTCGTTGATACTGTATTTAACCACACCCACCAATATCAGACGTCGTGTTCAGGTCTAATGTATCCCTAATGTACGGGGAATCTTAACTAATGCCATCAATTCATGATCTCGATAAAATAGTCAACGTTACTCCGATGTCAGTAAATTCTAAGAAAAAAACAGCTCTCTCTGCACATACAGTACGGTATCAAGTTAGCAGCCTATGTACCACAATCCACAACAAACAGTACGTGGTGTTCCATTTAACGGTTCGAAGACCGGTGATAATAATCAGCCAACAGCTGAGACCAATTTCCTCTGTCTTACGCACATGAAAATGTTCAGTTCTTTTCCGAGGACTTGCCCGCAGCTCAGAAAATCAGGGAATGTGCACCTTATGGCGCAAGGAGAAAACCAACACTTGGCGTGATGGTGTGATCAAGAATAATTTCAAGACTTTTCAAATGTTTTATAATCGGGAGCTGGCAACGCCCCACTCTCATATGGAGCTTGCAGCACAACAGCATCATAAACATAAGAACTTCAGCCTCAACCCCCTGAGCAAGAAACCGCTTTGCTTTATTGTTCATAAAGAATGTGTATAAAGCATTTAGAGCCCTCCTAGTCAGAATCTCTCAGCAGGACGCTGGCTCATATCCACGGTAGTTTACTCATCTAAGGCTCAATGATAGAGGTTTCACAGTCAGACAATAGGAGCTTCTCTGTGAAGTCAGCAGGACGGTCAATCTATTTCTAATTGAGCTATGCCACCGTTTAGCATGCCCAAGCAGACAGCAATGCATCCCTTGCATTTAAATATGACAAAAGAAAACCCAGGGCACTGAACATACCCCACGGGTCCTCTTTCAGCTAGAGACGAGAAGTGAAAGCATGGCTAGCCTGACCTCTAGTGGTGGGTTTATGTATTGCAAAGATGGCCGTACAGGAGTGCAAAAAAAGCGCACAAACGCCACCTTTCAAAAAAAGCCCAACCCCCATTCCCAGCAATAATCAAACGTGCTACACCAGAGATCTGTTTGGATTCCAGTGGGTTTTCAAATACTAACCCAAAAGCAAGCTTCAAACTAAATTCAATATAAAAGTAAAAGTTTTGACGTTCTGAAAAAAAGCCCTTGAAAACTTTGGAAAAAACTATCTCCTCCATTCCCAAGAAAAGGCACCTCATAGTCTCTTAAGAAGACAGACAAGCCAAGAAAGAAAGGGGGATCAGACAGTGGAGTGTCTTTGTCACTCTTTGCAGTCTGACACGGTCGCCTGTCACAGCTTGAAGGAGACGCAGGCCTGGTGTTCCCACACTTTCGTCAAACGCGGCCGTCTCCCCCCGCGGGTTTCTCTCCAGGCCCCGCCGGGCGAGACGAAGGCGGAGAGTGCCAGTCACAGTGGCGCGCCCTGAGAAACGGGTGCCCTCTGGTCCCTCTGGCATGGTGCGAAACAAAAAAAAAAATCAGGGATGAATGGCAGGGCGCCTCGGGCGAGTGGGTGTCCAGAGCTGAGGGATTTGATTTTTTTGGAACATATCCCAGGGTACATTGCAGAAAGAGTGCCCTTTATACAGAGTCTGCAGTGAATCTTGCCTCAGAACAACAAGCGCCTCTAAATAGTATGCCGGCATCAGCCACTAGGGGGTAAGGGCACTTAAAGTGCAACAGGTTTTTTTTTTCTTTTTAATTAAATACTAGCTGTGCACACCGTAATGCCCCCTTCTTGTGTGTGCAAATCACAGACAGACCAATCAGGTGGCAGAACAACAAGCTAACCCAGTGGCCTAAGTGGAAATAGGAAGGGGATTGCCTATCTAAACTAAGCTAATCCCCTTAAAAGCAGGGTAATCTCGGATGCATAATGTTCTCCATTGAGCGTGACAAGGCCGGCCCGACTTGCAGAGCACTGGGCTACGGCTTGCGGAGGTCTGTGGCCGTCCGTCGTCGTCGAAGCGGTCTGTTGTTTTTCGTCTTTTTTTCTCCCCCCCCCCCCCAGAGGAATTGGCAGATCATCCGACCCAGGTGTTCCACCCCAGGGCTCGGCTCCACAGAATAGATCCACAATTCCACACCCGCTGTGGACCAGTCCAACTGCCCCAACCAGAACCGCGGGCCACCCGCCCAGTGCAACCACATGGTACTGCTCCACTTTCGTGGTAAAATACAAAACGCAAACAAGGAATACATTTTAATGAATGTAAAAGTATGCCAAAATCTACAACAAAATGCACATCTGTGCCACTATTGGATAGTGTCCATTTCCTGTTGTACAGGCAAACACAGAATTTTATACAATATACGTAACTGTTGCTTTTAGTAATATTTCAGATTAAGCTACATACTGTTGGTGAAAGTAGAAACAGTATATGAAGTTGCAAATAAATGCAGCATATACTACTTGCCGTGCACATAGTGAAGTAAACACAGTGCCGCCTTTTGCCCCTTCACACCCAGTGAGCACTTCTTTAGGCCGCGGACGGCTTCTCCGGCCCGTCCATCTCCAGACACGAAGTAGGCCGACTCCCCAGCGCTCCCCCTGAAGAGGCGCTAACGTTCTCCAGCTAAAATGGTCCGCTGTTCAACACCGTCACACGTAGCCAATGCGGCCCTTTCGTTTTATCACGCGTGCGTCTGAACAGATCTGTTGCGCTACCGTCAGAATCACATTTTCAGCGTGGTTGAGATGGCGGGGGGGGGGGGGGGATAGGGGATGGGGGGGGGGGCTGTGTCTCTCTGTGCCATCCACCTGGCAGATCTGCATGAGCCGTCAGGCTGCGTTTTTTGGCAGAGGGGCCCGGCTCGGCTTTTGCCGGCTGCCGTTTTGCACCGCGCGATCAGCGGGGACCGCCCCTCGCACGTGTCGTCCCGCGTGGACCCCACGGAGCGCGCTCAGATCCGGGCCAGGAAGCCTCACACGTGAGTGGCGTGCGGGCGTGCGGGGCCAAACTCTTTCACTCGGCGGTGAAGAGGAAGAGACGAGAGGCCTCTGTTCAATCTAACCGCAGCGCGCTCGGTCCTTGCTATTGAGTGTCACTGAATTTAGCCGTTTGCGTGTTTTGATTCTTACACAAGAACAAGAGCTTTGCCAGTTTGCTGGTGATACAAATTACAAATGTTATGTAAAGTAGCAAACAAATAAATGAAAAAGATATTTGCTACAACTTGTTAGTTGTAAAGTAGTAAAAGAAATTTACTATGTGCCCTGTGGCTACAACACTGTTGAAGCCACAGTTAACTGTACCAAGCTACTCAAACACAGTAATTTGGTAGATGCTACGGTTTTTAACCACAGTCCAATTTTCAGTGCTTCCAGATTGTCAACATACTTTAACTTTAACCATCGTTTTTAACAGAACATTCTAGTGCTGATGTAACAATCACTATTGGCAATGGAGTTCTAGAACACTGATTAATAATTTTGAGGGAAAAAAAACGTTACAAAAATAACTATTCTTCAAAGGGTTAAGGACAATTGTCACTGGTTGGTCACACACCGTGCTTCCTACTGTCATGGCAGGAAAGTCTTAGCTCTATTCTTTGCGTGGTGTATTCCTTTTATAGCAGGACATATAGGATTTGTTCCGTACAGAGGAAGCAAACTCATGATCTTCCTGAGCTGATTGAGTGACGTAGAGCCTATAGTTAGCACACAGATGCACTCCGCAGGTATTTTGGCATGCTGAAGGGAGTAGAGCCAGGGCAGGGAGCTTGGGGGGGATGGGGGGGGGTATTGTCCATGGGACAGCTGCCCTCTTGTCCCTGTGATGGGAAACAGGTTGGACGTCCCGCAGGCATCACAAGACACCCCTGAGGTGTGCCAAACGCCAGCGAATACACGTTCCTTCACCCCCGCCACTGTCCATGTACAGGCATGTGGCACCTCTCCCCCCCCCCCGCCTCCCACCAACCCCTCCCCAAGGGGAGGCAGAATCTGCCAAATCTGATTGGCCCGAACACTTATCGAAAACCGCCCGGAGTGCGTGTCCCAGGTCGGAGCTGGTGTGTGTTCACAGTCTCACACACCCGACCACTCTTAAGATCCACTCCGAATGTTTTCTTTCTGTGCTCCTGACAGGCAGGCACGGGGGGGTGGGGGGGCAAAGAGACCGCACGCAGCCCAAACACCTTTTTGTTTTCCACCGGATATCTCGTGAAGGCTGAGCCCGACCGCACGCGATGCCGACGCGGGTCAACGGGCGGCGATTTCTCTGCGTTAGCACTTCTGCCAAGGTGCCCCGTGGCGCTGGGAGGGCGATTCACGGTGCCACTGGTTCAGCTGGGCTCAGACTGAGGATGGGGGCAGGACTGTCCTCAGGATTCTGTAGGGTTCTGTATCGCACTGTACACCCCCACCCCCCCACCCTATCCCTTCCCATCTTCTCTTCTCAGCAGGGAAAAGGACACATGGCTATTGTAGGGGTGGGCGGAGGGAGGGGGAAGTGAAGGGGGGGGGTCTTTAAATCCCCGTCTTCTCCAGTATGGTGGTAATCTCATTAGGGCTGTACTCAGCCGGGTTTATGGAAGCTTAATTACTAAACAGAGCTGGCCCAGCACCAGGATCAGCCCCAGTGTGTCTCCCTTTAATTTTTTTTCCTTTTATACACAGGAGAGTCCACGGGGGGCTCCCTGTGGAAATTAGGGTGCGCACGGCAACTATTTGGGCGTGGCAGTGACAGGTCAGCTTACCCCATAATGCACTGCCACAAGGAGCGGCTAACCCTGGCCCTCGAACCTGCTGACCCAATGCGGGCGCAGGCCGATTAGCCAATCAGCTGCTGCTCCTAAGGGTTGAGCATGAGCACACGCCCCCTGAGACGAAGAGAGCGTCTGAAAAATTAATCATTACACAGGTAAAAATAACGTCTTGGTATTTGTGCTGATAAACCCCAACACCCTAAGCAGACACATTAACACCTGCCAGGTGTGCACGTGCGTACAAACACACACACGCACGCACGCACACACACTACTCTTCTTTCAGCAGTTTGTTAAAGCCATACTGTACATCCTCAGTGCTTCAGTAATCTTGGCCTCTGTCCCCTTTGCTTTTAGCATGATCTTGCTAAGGATTTACACCTGCTTGCTACTGGTTGGAATGTTACTCTCAGCCTCTGTGACCCCGTCGGTAAACCTTCGCTTTACTTCAGACTCAGACGACGGAAAGTCATAGTACACTTTGGTGGCAGACTGTGAAAATAAGCCCAGGACCCTGAAAGGACAGAATGAGTAATGATGGTGACATATAAATCAATGATATATTTTTTGCGTGATACCAGAAGAACTGTGGAAAAAAACTGAAAAAAAAACACATGCTAGGCTGTGACATTTTGTGCTAAAGTCATTTGAAAATTACGTTTCAGCGCATTCCGCGAAACATATGCTGAACTTGCTTATTGCCACTAAGTGGGCATTCCGTGTAATTACAAAAGACGGTGATTACAAAAGATCTCTCTTCCGCAAAAAAAAGATCTCCCTGTTATTTCTCCATGATGGGGAATAAAGGCATTTGGGAAAAACAAGGGAGGCAGCCGCAAACATTTATTTAAGTGGCGCTTCCAGCGGGAGCCAGATTTCGTCACCGCCGTATGCAATCTATAACAGGCCTTTCAGAAAACGCTTTCATCACTGCTCTGTGTCAGATGGCACCAGCAGAAACAAACAGATCAGCGTCCCAGGCTTCGTGAGCGGCCATGTCCGTAAAAGTGCTCTTAACACGCTGAAGAGCCGATCTTTCGGTGTGTTTTTTTTAACTCTAAGTCAGTGTTCTAGAACACCATTGCTTTCAGTTACCAGTAGTGATTGTCATTAGTGACACTAATAGTGACATCAGCATTAGAATGTTCAGTTAAGAAAATTCTAATCCCATGTTTGTAATCTTATACCTTAAAAGGTTAACAAACCCAGGATCAGACCTATCGCTCACTGGGAGGAAAGGGGGGGGGGGGTATTGACAGACGCCTGAAGCATTAGCAAAGAAAATCAACATGAGCATTCCATCACAGTGCAGTCAGTTGCAGTAGGTAGGTATTAAGCAAGTGGCTGTCTGTAAACCCAAACCGGAGTCAATGTAGCAAACTATGCCCCATCTAACAAATCTTACAATATTGTACAAGCTTCAGGACTATGTAAGAGCAATATTATGACTATGAAGAACTTTAAGCATTGGGGGCACACACACTCATGAATAGACACACACACATAAAAATGAGACACAGAGAGGCAGTGAAACAGAGGAGAAAAAGTGGGAGAGAGACAGAGAGGGAGGTAATGAGAGACGGAATAAAAGAGAGAAAAAAGGGGGAGTGAGCTAGCAGAAGATGGTAGCTGGAGAATGCCAAGAGTCAGAAAGAAGAAAAGTAAGAGAGAGAGAGAGGTTTCAGAACCCGGTTTCAGCAACAGGGTAAGCAAACACGTTCGCGGGCCAAGCCAAACAGGCCTGGATTTGGGCCTGGACCGCGCTGCGTGGGCCGGGGATCGGGCAGCTCCAGTGTGGACAGGGACACCTCGGGGGCAGCCCCTCCCTCCGCACATCCAAAAGCAAAACAAGCCCTTTCAGCCCCCACTGCACGCGCTCAGCTCGGCCGAGCACAAAGCATGTAACCGCGGTAACCACCGGGGACAGCGGTCTCGCCCCACCAGGCGCGTAACCGCAGTAAATTTATGTTTGTGGCCCTCCGCGGCTTCTTCTCGGGAGAAGTTTTGTTGTGAATTTTGCTTAGGTGGCGATCTTAATGTCTTAATGCCACTTCTTGCACATTCTTTTCAGACTTACAACGAGATTGCCTTTGTACCTTTGTATGTTTGTGTGTGTGTATGTGTTTATTCATTTCTATGTCTGTGTGTGCCTGTGTGTGCCTGTGTGTCCCTGTGTGTGTGTATGTGTGTGTGTGTGCTGCATGCCTGCGTGTGGACACACACACACACACACACACACACACACACACACACACACATTGCGGGCCCCTTTCCCTGGTATTGACAGATCTGCATGCTCAACTGCACGCTTAAAATTAGATCTCCAAAACGTGGTGGAAAAATCCATAATGGCGCCCGGCTATTTCTGGAGAGAGCGCGGCGGCAGTCTGGCGCTCGCGAGGGACCGCCGACGTCCGTCTCACACCGTGACCACATGTCGCACGCAACGACGCGGCGACGGCGGTGAGAGTCAAGCTCCGCAAGGCCCGGAGATGAGAGACAGCCAATCACGTTGCAGCCAATCGCATCACAGACAATCACATCACAGTAAATCACACAGCAGCCTGTCGCATCACAGCCAATCACACTGCAGCCAGTCACATCACAGCCAATCGCACAGCAGCCAGTCGCATCACAGCCAATCACATCACAGTCAATCACACAGCAGCCTGTCGCATCACAGCCAATCACACTGCAGCCAATCACATCACAGTCAATCACACAGCAGCCTGTCGCATCACGGCCAATCACATTGCAGCGAAAACACAGGAACAACACCACAGCAATGGAAGGAGAAACAGGAAAAGTGCAAGGAAGGGATGAGTAGTTAGATGTACAAATTAAGAAGGGGGAAGTGTAATTCCTGTAATGTATAACTGACTGCTAACTGATGATGTACTTTTCATGATCCATGTAACATGTATTGTCCATGTCTTTCTTTAGCTTCTCCCTATTATTATCATATTGATAACATCGTTTCATCTCGCGGTTATTATGGTCTGTCTGCTAACTCGTTGCGGTCATCAGACAGCCTGGAGTACGGAGTGAATGTCTCGCTGCTCGGAGGAACAAAGCGCCGAGCTGATGACTCTGCGTTTCTCGAGGCCGACCGCGTCTCGCTGAGACCCGACTCCTCGGTTTCTGTCCCAGCATACGCTCCACTGTTGCTCTCTCAACGGAAGATCAATAAATACCACGTAGGAACGAGGATCACATTCGGACTCGCTCGGGATTCGGGGTCACCCCCACAGCGGGTCGCGCTCTGACATTTTCTGGTATGCCCCCCCCCCCTCGCCCCGGGGAGGAATCTCAAAGAGTTTTGCGCAGTTTCGGGGCGAGTCGAAGGCGGAAGGCAGAGCCGAACCGCGAGGAAACGGGCCTTTGTCTGCCGGGAGCGCCGCGGTATCGGCTGGGAGCGTCCGACCGCACCCCCCGTCGAAATGCCGGCCGGCTCGTCGCACGTGGCGGCTGCGGCGGCAGGTGCGACGCGCGGCGTTCCCGCCGTGACTCACGCGGCGTGTCGGCGGACTCACGTCAGCGCCCGCCGTCGAAGAAAGCAGCTCACGCCCAGAGCCAACTCTCTCTCTGCTGCCGCGGCCAAAAAAAAACCCCACAACTGGTTTGATACAGAAACCGCAGAGAGGAATTTTAAAAAACAAAAAATTAAAATACTAACGTTCCGCGGCTCGCCTCGCCTAGGCGGCGGTTCGGCACCCCGTCCGACTCGTTCCTCGCACCTCTCCCAACCTCCCGGGCCCAACGAGGTTTACCTCAGGGAACATTTCCACAGGCTTGTGTCTCGCTAACCGAGGCTAACCGTCAAAACTGCAAACTGTCAACGGTTTTATTAGCCAATTAAGCAGGAAACCATGGAAGCTTTCATTAGCTATTGAGCGGGGACGAGCCAGAGTGTGAATGGGAACTGCCTCCTGATGCATTGAGAAAAGCCATTACCAGACAGAGTGCCAGCTTCTCAGGGAGCATTGCGGTGATGAGAATGAAGGGCATTGACAATTTGATCATTTGCAGGTTGTCTTAGTAATGAATTTATTTTCTGCCAAAAGCAGTCGTGGGTGTGGTTGTCATTTATTACTTAGACTGATGCGAGGCTTTGCAGTTGGGGACTGCCTTCAGGTTCGATGCTCTCATTCTGCACCATGATAGGCCAGCAGGAGGTCAAGGATGGAGGGATTACCAGGGGGATGAGAAAGTAATCAAGTTAAAGCATCCATCTCAATGAAAAGGTTTGATAAAACAGTAATATTGGATGGAGAGAGAGAGAGAGAACTAAAGAGAAAGCTAACCAGGAGTGGTTTTAAAGGGAACTAAAAGATTATTGAATGTTTATTTTATTTTGCCACGTTTGCACACAATGAACCATCATACTCACCATTCCAGCTTGCCAACTGACTGACTGTACTTTCTCAATGTGCACCATGAGTTGGGTACCATCAAAGGTGTTCTATGCTAACCACATCCTCTCAATTCTCTCTGGTGTTAACGTTCAATGTAGGTCAATGTACAACCCTGTACCATTGAGGTAATATCTTGTGCCTGTTTTACTGTCTCTGATGCCAAAAACGGACTCGTGGAAGGAACTAGCGACATGGGGAAGTGGGGATTAGGGGTTTACCATAGTATGTTCCATGCCATATTTCAAAGAATACTTTTGACTCATATATTCCAAAGTCATCAAGAATATTACAAAGATATGTGAAATTTATATCTGAGAGAGGTCAAAATTCCAAAATCTGAGGAGGCGCGTGCATGTGCACATACACAAACACACACACACACACACACACACACACACAGCAGGCAGTGGCAGTGGCCCAGGTGAAGGCCGTCTCTTAATTCTGCTTTAATGAAATGCAGGTCGACTTGTTGAGGCTGTGCGCTCTCTTATTAAAGTCAACCAGGAAGCTGCAAATTGCACGGGGACTCAAGGGCAGCGGGCCTCAGAGAATCCCTGCCAGGGGAACCAATCCTGCACCAGAACAGGAGCCTGTGACCTCATCAAGGCTCCTGTCTGCCAAAGACCTTGCATCTGTCTAATGACCAGCTGCTGTGAAAAGAGTCCCGCCCTGATCAGCCTGCAAGTAATTCATTCACTGATCACGAATCAAAAAAATGGAACACAAAACACCGGCTGAAGTCGATTAAGTTTTATCAGAACAAAAATATATAATTGGATGTTTCCCGAAGAAATGTACACGTTAGGCCCTGTCCAGGTAAAGCACTTGTCCCTCAGCGTCAATCCGTCATTTTGTTCATATTAAAAAGTAACATATTTGATACCTTCTCACTATGGCATTGCCGTAGCAATATCTATTCAATGTGTTTCTGCGTTCGTAAATTGCTCCTCCACGGGCTGTTTCCCACCGGTGGTGTTGGGTGCGACGGTCGCGGCAAGTATTCAAATGTGATGATGCAAAGAGCAAGGGCCTAAAAGCTTATTAAAAATTTGGTTCATTATGGTGCTCGATATTATCGTGTCAGATGACATTGATGGGTGCCCCTGGGCAGTTTTCTTTAACCAAAATAAGCAACCGCGGGAATTTCCAGAAAATACACAAACTCGATGTGCTTCTAGTAATAGTTCAGTTTCGAATGGAATGGAATGGTGTTTGGAGTGTGAAAACAAACTTCGGGGACCACCGGTCTCCACAGATGTCACCAAATCTGGAATATAATTGAGAACAGCCACTTTAAAATTTTCATTACATTACAGGCATTTAGCAGATGCTCTTATTCAGAGCGACTTACATTGTATCCAATTATACAGCTGGATATATATATTGGAGCACTGCAGGTTAAGGGTACAACTACAGTGTCCTACCGGGGAATCGAACCAGCAACCTTTAGGGTACAAGACCAACTCCTTAGCCACTATACTACACTGCTGCCGTTTTCCCTGTCCTTGAATTGATGCCTGGCTATCCCAGTGGTGACTGTGCCTTTAGGTCCCACAGAGCAGGGATTCGGTCATCTGGGTTCTCTGCATCACACCATGCAACAGCAACACCCCTGCTCAACCAACTGCACCCTCAGCCTGCGTGTGTCCCCAAACGCAGCCCTCCAACGCAGGGACTGCGCAGCTCTGCGTTGCCTGGTAACGCATGCAGCAGGACATGCATTCCACCCACAGAGGGAAAGATGTCTTTGCAGGGATGGGGAATGGAACTGGGAATTTTGCATTTCAGGAAAAAGTGGAAACAGTCGAGAAAAAATTCAAAAAGTAAAAAAAAGTGCTCTGTCCCTGCAGGGGGCGCTACATATCTAATTCCTTACCAGCTGATTGCAGCATACACCCCCCCCCCCAAAAAAAAATTCTCATGATATGTATTCACAACTGCCACATCATGCATGCCGAACACATCCTATCATATGACCAAGATGAAGAATGCGGGTCATCTTTCAAGCACAACAAGTACTGGTACGGAGAAGGATCTCGGATCCACAGATTCTGATGTGGGAGGGGGAGAGGATGGAGGAGAGCGTGAGACTCACAGTTCCAGACAAGCCAGACTCCAGACTTTGAGAAAAGAGTGTTGAGCAATCAGAGACAACTGACCCCACACCAATGATTTCCAAATCTAGTCCTGGAGGCCGGCTGCTGGATTTCACATTTTCCCTCCAATCAGGGAATGATTTGGACTCTGGACACCAGGTGAGTGGAAACAAGTCATCAGTGACCTTGAGCAAGTAACTGTGTGAGAATTTGAGAATCTGGGTACTTTGGCTTAGCCTTTCGGCTTCAGAGGGAAGGGAGGTGCCCGTAAAGGAAGGGAGAAAAAGAAAGAAACTCAAGAGATACTGCATCATATTGCCGACTGTGCGGAGATCATGCATACGAAAGTCTCCACATGCAGCATGGGCAAGAATCCAAGATTTTAAAAGGTTGCACCACTTGTTATTGCCGTCCCTAAACGTTCGTTCTGAAAGGACGTCGGCCGCAGAGTGACAACTTATCTGATCTGCGTATTTATTTCTGATGACAATCAGTACAAAAGCAAAACTACAACCCTGGTTATAATTAAAAAAACTGCTGTAATGATACACTCAAGCACACTGTTTATACTCGCAACTTACTACGGCTAAGTTTCATGCTGCAACCTTCTTGAGACAAAAAGAATCAGCGTTCAACTACTTGAAGAAATCATTGTGATCGTCAATCCAGCTCGGCCCGAAAATAAATCCTCTGTCAGGCGTACTTCAAGAACACGGGTACATTCTGCAAAGACAGGAATGACAGAATTGTCACCACCCATCTTTGAAAACACTCAACAGCTTGGGTGTGACTATGCAAACAATAGGGAGTTAAAAAAAAGAAAACAGCTCTGTGTTGGCTCAAGTGGTGGGGGAAAGAAAAACAGGTGCTGTGGTTGTGGGAGACCTTTGCCCCAGAAGGTCTGAGTTCTTATCCTGGAGCTGGAGTCTGTCAAGAGGAGTTGTGTAATCCCAAGGTCTCACTGAATGTTCACCATGGATCTGGGCTGGGATGGAGAGCTGGGAGAAGGCTTTAGGAGGGGCTGGGGCAGTCCTCACAAAAAAAATCACATGTTCAAAAACCACATGTGAACACCCAACATGTGAAGTGTACCCACGTGAATGATAAAAATAATCCCACTTTAAAGATGAGTGAAAAAGGTAACATGCTTTGTTTTCACCTGTGAATGTTGTATTTCACTTTGGAAAAAGCCAGCCACATGTGAAATGACCAGTTCACATGTGACATATTCATTTATTTGAATATTTTATTTAATGTGTGAAAATGTTAAATTCATGTTAGACTGTGATTTTCACATGTGAAAAGGCAAATTTCACATGATGTTTTTCGTAAGGGAAACCAGCGTTCTTATCACAGGAGGCCCTGTCCTCGCTCATAACGCAACACCTCTCTATCCACACGTCTCTCCACAGCTCGGCACACACTAATGTAGACACACATGCAACACGTCGAAGAGGAGGAGTGTTTGTGTGTGCATGTGTGTGTGTGGCTAGGAGTTAGGAGAGTTAAATGGTTCATTGCGTAGCTCGTTTTTTATTGGATGACCCAATGCATCGACACGAGACCGACTGTTTCTTACACAAATCTCAAGTGGACTATTTTGGCCCAACATGTGACCGTTCGCAATGGAATTTTAAAATATCGTAAAGGTAAATATCTCCCATGTGCAATAACCACAAAACTCATAGCTCACATCCAATGAACCAAACATCAAAATATCAAAGATGTGATAATAGCAAAATTAGGCAACATGCAGACATAATATCCTTGATAAGTCAAAGAGTCTATCACTTCAAATAAAATTTAGCTACACAGAGCACAACCAGACCATAATACATTTAGAATATATTTTTGAATATTTTATAAATTACATTTACACTACATTGACTTTATTAATATCATGGTCTTTGACCAGCGGGTAAGAAGAGATGAGTTTTGAGTCAGTCTGGCCCTTTCTGAGCACATTTAACTCTTGCTTTTTCCCTTCTCTTTAAAGTCCCCTGTCACTCCAAAAACCCATGTGCCTCTTCCTTCAGTTCTGTGTTCCTCCTCTTCTCTTTCTGTGACTCTCTGGTGTGCCAGCCCCCCCCCCCCCCCCCCCCCCCAAAAGAGTTTTGCACACGAACGCAGTAAAGACAACAACTACTGCAGCAGCCAAAAAAAAGAGAGAGAAATGGAAATATCTGTATTCAGCTACACCCCCCCCCTTCCGTCCCAGCATGCATTTCTGCAGAAGAGAAAAACATCATGTGGTTTGGAAAGGGATGCACCGAGAAGATGTGCGCGTGTGTGTGCGTCGCTGGACCATCCATGTGCTCGCTTGTGTCCGATTAAGCAACTAGAGATGTTTGTCAACTTGGACAGCGCACTGTCCCACAGAAGAGAGAGGAATGCTAACACACGCCCCCCTTTCCTGCCCCCCAGCCCCACCCCCACCCCACCCCCCACCACCACGCCCCCCTTCTCAAGCAACAGGGCGAGCAGAGTATCCAGAGAGACGTTGCTCAGTCCAACGCTACAGCATATAATATGGCATCCAGCTGTGCGAAGCTGGTGGGCCGCTAGACGCTCCTAACAGGCTGGAATGTGGAAGCATTCCACGGAATGGAAATCCCCCCCGACTCCATCCCACTTTTCCGACACAATCCCAGCTCTTTCTGGCAGGTAACACATTTACTAGAGTCAGGCTTCTGCTCGTATCACCCCACCCCACCCTCCACGCCCTCCCTCCCCACCCAGGTCCAAGGGCAGGTGACACAGCAGCAGATGCCAGGGATGGTTGGTGTGGCAGTCTAAGCAGCAGGGAGTATAATAGCATTCAAGATTTTTGCGGTGTACCTCCAATGACAAAAGGGCAATTTGAGATAAATGCTGAGCATGAAAGGAATGTAGGAGGGTGTGTGCTTGGCAAATAAATAAATTCCTAGAATCCAAACAAACAAAAAGGTACCACGATAGACTTGTATGTATTATTAAGAAGCATAAACGCATAAAGTGACATTGACCAGAGTGGAAATTCTTTGAAAGGTCAACACGCAGTCCCCTATTTGCGGGGTTAGGTCAATGTCTGGTCGAGCCCAGAGGGCTGACAACGATAAGGTAAGCCTGCTGGTCTTCATCACAGTGAAAGTGTTGAGCTACTGTGAAACTCCTTGTCCAATACAGTGGCAAATACATACTAATCGAGCTGTGCACAGTAGGCCTATATACTGTAACACAAACGTAAAAACAGCACGTGAAAGTTTCAAACCTTGGTCGAGAATGCTGGCCAATTTGCCACTTTAAACGTAAGCAAGCTTTAAGCGCGTTATAACAGCGAGTGGAATTCCAGCACCGACCGGTTTATGTTTGCGCAGCTGTTTCCCTTGCAAAGTTCATTTTGTAATACAACGAGAGGGGAGCAAACGGTCAGGTTTAATGACAGAGAAATTCTAGGTCGTGGTCTTCCCTCTGAATTTTTTTCAGACTAGACAGCAACGTTCCTCTACAGTAGGACGACAACCCCTGTCCGAGTTAGTCGCTGGATATCCCCCCGTTCCCAAAACTTCATGAACTTTACATGCTGGCCAGCCCCGCTACTACAGTTAGCGAGTGTTAGCATTTGACAGGTAACTGCAAAATCGATGCAGTTCCGTCAGTTTCTTTTCCACACACCGTGACGTCACGTGCAAAATGAAAACATTTAATGTATAAAATTAACGGGGCTGTCAGACCTTGGGGAGACAACTCCCTGAATGCCAATTCGACAGATATGTATCGACAGACAGATAATCTATAGTGAGATTAAAATAGCCCCCTGATTGCCCTTTTTCCTTTTTTTGCAACAACGGCTGATATTTTGTATGTATACAGACAGCTTTCAGTGGGTCATGTTAATTCTGGGGAAGCAGGACAGCGTGTCATGTTTATGCGAGAAAGGAGACACAAGGGAAAACTACACACCCAGTCTAGTTTCTTTCTTTGTGTCAAGCACTTGCATCAGAAACTCCAGAAGTCAGCGCATAGTTTCCAATGGAACTGAAGCTACAATCGCCCCTGACATCGAAGATGTTTTCAATTAAATTACACCCGGTAGTTTGCATTTGCTCTGTAACATACTGGCTGAATAATATGTTATTACTTCGCTGAAAATTGTTCTGCTGTTATGCAATACAATGCACGTGTTCTGTCTCGCACTGTTGCTGCTGCGAATATCAGATGCGTCTTTTTCTCGTCTGTTTAATTTTGGCAGAAAACGCAAATCCACACTGGTGGATCGTGGTAAGTGACAACCGGTTGCATTTGCCTTTAACTTACCTTTAACGGTCATTCACCTCAGGAATCTTTGCGGCGTTCTTCGCCACGTCTCACTTCCAGTCTCTCCTTTCGCGAACGTATTTCTGTTATTTTGGGTTCTGCTCGTCTCTCTTGTTTTCTTTTTCTGTTCGATAGCAAACCAATACACAGTCTTTATGACATGCCCTCAGTTGCAACTTTTGTTTAGAACCAGACTTCGGGGGATTTAAATGACCCGCAAATATTTCTGTAAATACTGTGGATCCAGCCCAACTGTCTACAGATTCTTTGGTTTCGGTTCGGGTAAACCCGTCGCGCGGTGACCAACAACAGAAAAAGCAGAAACACATCCACAATGAAGAAAGCAAAAGGAACGCAACACGTCTATATTGCAAAGGCAAACCGACTGGTGGTTATTGCGCGTCTGTGTATTCGCTGGTGCTGATGCGAGTTTTCACGTCCCTTTGTTGGTGTCACGCCTTAAAAACGAGTGCATCGACTTTCTTGATACAATTCCTTCGAAACAATGGCCACTACATTTGTACCGCCCAGTCCTGTACGTTTCCCCTACAAAGGCGAATAACTGATTTATTAACGAGATTTTAACTCGTTTCGGTGGTCTTCTTTGCCAGCCATGCATAAAGTCTTTTATTGTCGACGGTGATGCAGAGGGTCGATCTACTGTTTTGCTAGTAAGCTAAGGGTTTTTATTTTCACCGGTAGTTACCCGTTTAGTTGACTTCAGATTAATTAGGCTACAAAGCGCACAAGTCGCATGGTCCTGTAAACGGTCTCTTCTGGAAGTGCTCCTTAAAATTCTTTGTCAGCCCGACAGTCTTGAGAATTTTTAAATCATGAGTCCAAGTCCTTTGTTTCAGACCAACCGCCTTTCCCTTTTCTCCAGCAAGTGCAATGCATGCGTTGCGTCTGTGTGTCAATCGAGACTACCGAACAAAATTGCCTGAAGTTCAGCCCTCGCTTCTCTAGTGTCGCTGTCTCTTTGCTTGGCTATGTCTGTGTGTACACAGCCCAGTTTCAGCTCTAGCCCAGTTCAGTAAAAAACGGCGGTACCTATCAACAAGCGCTGTGACGACACCCATTCCCTAGTCACTCGCAGGCGCGCACCACACCCATCTACCATCCATTCATAAAGTGGAGCGCAAGCGCTCGACGCTCGCTCTGTACCCAAGCGAAAGGAGAGAATGGAGCGCCTCATATCGGACGACTTGGCTTGAGAAACACTCTCTAGTATGTGTTTTTTGTTTGTTTGTTTTTTTGTGTTGTCTTACAATTATTTATTTAGAGAGGACGAACGCACTGTTAAAATGGCAGAGGTGAATGGTCCCCGAAATCCACTGTGTTGCCATCATCTGTCCAGTCCACCCTACAGTTACAAATTCATTATCAAGCCACATATTCATGATACAGTGTGTGTGCATACAATGTGTGTGTACAATTCCAGTAAACTATACACATTATAAGCAAACACTGAATGTGTGTGTGTGTGCATGCACGTGTGTGTATTAGTCCATATGCATGTGTTCATGTTTATAGGCCTCTGTAAGTGTATACTGTGTGTGTGTGTGTGTGTGCACCTCTGCATGTCAGTAGGTCATCTGGCTATACTAAAACAGAATCAACGAGTCACTTTCCAAATAAAACAGATTTGCCATCAGAAATTATTATTTGTAAAAAAAAAAAAAAGTGTGTTGTGCTTTGGAGACTAGGAGAGTAGAGAGTTAAGTATTCATGTTATAAACCTGTTTTCACTTCTTCAGAGGGGGACCAGAGGGGGTACCCATTGGATGGGAAACAACTTGGAGGGGAGAAAAAAAAAGAAAAACATCAAACAAAAAGCACTCTGCGTGGCCTATGTTAAGTTCATTTATATCTTGGCATATGCAAAATGTGACTAGAGGGAGAGGAGTGACTGAATATTTCATGCTTTGTGTCAGAGAACCCATGTCAGTCTTGGAGAGCTCGCAGGACAATGAGCACAGTGTTGAAATATTGACCGTATGAGTAAAACTGCGCGGGTTATGTAAGTGACCGCGCGTTAAACAGAAACTAGCGGTCCCTCGCGGCTCCGGCTGCGGCGGGTGGGGGGAAAGGCGGTTTCTGTCGGACGCACCGTTAATGGCCTGCCGTTTGAGTGCGCTTAATGGTTATCTAACTGTCACGCCCGCGGTCAGGAAATTGGTTGTCGGACATGTCGAAGAAACAGCTCAATCAAAACAAACTCGGTTTTAACAATAGCCAGCAGTCCCTATGGAAAAAAAGGGGTTGAGAAAACACTGCCTTAAGCTGTATTGTGTTAGTTGTTTTGTAAAGTGGTCTATCACATGGAAAGGATTACCTATTCCTTTTACGGGCATGTGTGCCTCTTGTCTGTCTGTCTGATGCAATGCCTGAAAAAAAATGCCTGAACAGCCACTCAAGCTGTTGGAGAAAGATAGAAACTTTCAACATGAATTATCCCCTAAGTGTCACTCTCTTTATCCCTCTGAAATGCATCTTTATTGTCCTTTAACACTTTAAGGTGTAAGATCAAAGATGTGCTTAGAATGTTCTTAACTGGACAATTTAATGCTGCTATAACAATCTCCACTGGTAACTGAAAGCAATAAGGGTTCTGGAACACTGATTTAGAGTTTTGAAGAAAAAAAAAACACAGTACAAAAAATCTACTCTTCAAAGGGTTAATGTCTTAAATAGAACATGCAAGTAAACAAATGCTTTTTGCTGCCTCTTCACATTTGCGCTACCATAGCAATAACATAATTGAACAAATTCTAATGTGATAGTCGTGTAATCTAATACTGCGCCATTGCGTAACGCAGCAAAATATCAATAAGAGAGTTTGTTGCTGTGGCGACTGACTGGCCGCGCAGCCACCACACTGTGTGAGCGTGTGCAGTGTCTTTCTTTTATTCATCATCATCTTCTTCTTTTTCGGCAGCATACAGAAAACGATGTCATTGCAGAGCGACCAGGAGTTTTGGGGGGGTCTTGTGCGTTCTGAGACCGCCCACCAGTGGTTGGCCCCGCCCAGGCGACCCGCGGACTTGTGAGCTCCCCTGAGCACGAACTACGAACTGCAAAACCGATTTTGCACACATGACATTAATGACAATTATTCACGCACGCAACAGTCAATCTGAGCCGCGTTGCACGGATAAAAGGGCTTCCTCTCAACACGTGTCTGAAATAGTGAGGGGGGTGTTTGGACGCTGAAAAAAAGTGAATATAATGGTCATTTTGTCTCCCTGGCAGGGTATGAGAGAACAAAGAAAACGGTCAAAATGAAAAATTGAAGTCGTTTGAAAGAGGGGCTTGCGAATGTGTCATTTGGGACAAAATGGTGGCCGGTCCCACAAACATCCATCTCCTCCTGGGACGGTCTCCTGCTGAAGAGGGGGGCATGTCCAGGCTTGTCCGTTTCATGTGCGAAGTGATGCGCTCTCAAGATGACAGTGAGTGACGTCAAAGGGCGTCAGTGATGCGAGCCTGGAGCCCAAAGTGAAGCACTTCTTTTCACCCTGCACCCCTCCTTCTCCTCACAAAGAATTACTGCAGAAGTGACAGCTGACCTTCAGCTGCTGATTACATGCACAGGACATCATAAGCTGTGTAGCACCCATCGCCAGACTCTTGACTTACCTTTAGGAGAGTCTCAGCTCCTTCTTCAGTGTTTTGTGACATAAACGGCTCTTCTGTGGTTCTGTCTTTTGACTGTATATCATTACCAGTAAAGCCTGCAGAGGGCACTTATTGTATGAATAGAGATTTCTGAATTCAAAATGGCGGATGATTATCAAAGCAGTGGCTCACCTGGGAGTGAGGGGAGCAGAGGTGAGGCTATCCCCCCCCCCCGCTCCCCGAAAGCTGCAGATCCCCAAAAACTGCAAACCTGCGCTCAGTAAGACAGGGCTGTCCTACCCAGTTCCTGGAGATACTGTCTTGTATGTTTTCATTTCAACCCTATTTGGCATACCTGATTCAACTAATTCGAAGCTCAATGGGATCTCTAGTTGTTGAATGAGGTGCTCTTTGTTAGAGTTGGAGTGAAAACCTAGAGGTCGGTTGGTCTCCAGGAACAGAGTAGGGCAGCCCTGCAGGACTTGGACCATTCCACTGTATCGCATTTTAGAGTCTAGCCTCCTGCATTAGGATGATAAAAACTAGTCATCATTGGAGGACAGAGAATTATTTGACCAGTCACAGGTGAAAAGACGATACCTGTGTAATCCATGCACAAACATTTTGTGTGTGTGTACTTTGTAATGGGGGCAGGGAGTGAGTAAATTAGATAATTTTGTGTGTGTGTGTATTTTCTAATGGAAACGCAGGGGTTTATTGTGTTCAGCCAAACCGACCCCCCCTCCCCCCCAAACCCACCAGAAGGTTCCATGGCCCCATAAGACCACGGGCCCAGGTGTGTCCAGACCAGGCTCATAATCCGTGAACGGGGCGGAGGACCTGTCCAGGCCTGCATGCTGATGTCTTTATTTCGACGAAGGGGTGTCGTACGCCCGCCTGGCACACACCCCCCCCCCCCCAAACCCCCCCTCCCCGCGCCCCCGCTCCCCAGCCCGCCGCGGCGAGCTATGAATAGACGGCGAGAGAGGAGCCAGGTTTGGCGCGTGGCGCCCGCTTTTTTTTTTTTTTTTCCCAGCAGCCTCGCTTCTCCGGCAGCACCTTGGGGTCGCCATGGAAACAGGGATGAGTTGAGCTGCTGGCCTGACGTTCGGAGAGCGCTTGTTAAGGATCGCTCCTCGTTCCGCTCGTTCTCTCCTCCCTGCTCGTCCACTCACAGGTGAAACCGGCAGCCGTAGTAAGCGGACTGCCGTTGGATCCATTTGGTTCGATCCGTCCCTCCTGGGTCCTTTATTATTTTTTCAAATAAATGTTTTTAGATTCTAGAGCGAAGATTATTCAAGTTGATGGGTATGTCCCACGGCGTACGTCTGTGTATTCATTGGGTACTAAGTGAAATCCTTTTAAGAAAAACTGAAGTCGTGTCGGCTCAGTTCAGATGAATCAATAAGCACGGTGCCTAGCAGCAGGGAACCGAGCACCGGGGAACAGATCCGTCTTCGGAGTAACAAGCTCCGACTTGGTCTGAAAGGTTGATGAAGTCCGGGGAAATGAAGAGGACTGACGTACGGTTCTGAGAGTCGCGAGGCCCTTTCCTCTGAGCGCTGCTGACGCGCGTCCAGCGGCCCTCCTTGCGTTCGGCCGCGGCCCGCAGCTGCACCAGCGTGACGCGCTCCGTCAGGAATGAGAGAACCTCACGGCCGGAATGCTTCGGACAGAGCGCGCTCAGTCAGCGGCCTGGCGAGAGGCGGGGCCGACTGTGCGGGCCCACGGACAGAGGAGACTGAGCGCTTTGTGTTTGAGCGTGTGTGTGTGTGTGCGTGTGTGTGTGTATGCGTGTGTGTGTATGTGTGTGCGTGCACGTGCGTGTGTATGCATATGTGTGTGTGTGTGAGTGCATGCATGTGTGTGCGTGTTTGTGTGTGTGCATGTACGTGTGTGTGTGTATGTGTGCGCATGTACATGTGTGCATGTGTATGTGTGCATGCATATGTAAGTGTGTGTGTGTGTGCATGTGTGAGTGTGTGTGCACGTGTATGTTTGTGCATATACGTATGTGTGAAAGTGTGTGTGCATGTTGAGTGTGTGTGTACGTGTGCGTGTTTGTGTGTGCATGTACGCGCATGTGTGTGCATGTACAGTACATGTGTGTGCATATGTGTGCATGTGTGTGTGTGCATTTGTACAGGTGTGTGCGTGTATGCGTAAGTGTGTGTGTGTGTCTCAGAGCAGGCCCCCTGGTGTCTCTCTCCGGAGGAGTTCAGAAGGCAGAGAAACAGGAGACCTGTGCTTGTGATGTCCCGCAGCCTTTCCTGGGACGTTCCCGGAGTACATGGGAGGCGTCTCGCCCCTCCCCAACACAAACGCACCCCCACCCGACCTCCCGATCCCCGGAGCTGCTCCTTCAGCAACCCCGGTCCCGCTCTGGCCGGGCCCCTTTTGGGGTGAGCACCCCTGCTCGGGGGAGAGGCGCGCAGCCGTACAGCAGAGCTTGCTTCGTGGGCTGCGCTGGCGCCTGGTCATCGGCGGTCATCGGCGGCGAGCAAACAGACGCATCGAGCTGTTTGCGTTTCCGCTCCGCTTAGCGCTCGCTGTTTGCTCGCCGGGTCGCCTCCGCTCCGCCCGGCCCGGCTGCCTCAGGGCACCAGGAGGACGGCACCTGCCCCCGCGTCCAGAAGGACCGTCGTCCCAAAACGCACCGTCCCCTTTTTATAGGCGGCCTATTTTTAGAGCATATGGGCGGCGGTGTGTTCTAATGGGAGAAAAAAGGGGGGGGGGGGGATGTCTGGTAGCCCCGTATGTTTCGTTGAACAATCGAAGTTCTACGGCTAACAAAATCGACCGCGCGTTCTACACCCGGTCAGAGAATCTGACCAAACCGACACGTATCAATCCGAGACAGGTTGTGTACGAGGAGCAGATCCTGTTTTAATTACTTGCCCAAGAGGAGTAAAAGAATCTGACCGGATGTTGGGAAACAGGCATGATTTTGTTTTGAGGGGGGGGGGGGGCGGCGGGTGAGGGCAGGGGGTGGCAGAGGGGGTCGTGGTCAGGTTTCTGCACAGTGTAACATGACTAGGCCCTATTTGGGACTCACCCAGGTGCTTTACTGTGAATGACAGGACAGCTGGTACAATTTGCTCAAAAAGGCTTTGGGGACACCTTTCTGTCCTCTCTCTACTTAATGTGTTATGTCATTACCCTGTCTGCTTTTATCAACTTCCTGAACTGATGGCCACAATCTCCCACTTTGCTTTTAGTCTTTTAGCCAAGCACTGTTAGCTAGCTAGGTAACGTTAATGTCAGCCTAGCTGGCTGTGTATGCGATGTCCCTTATCACAAAGGGTGGGGAGGGGGAGGTGGCGAAAGTAGTTCTGGATAATGTGAGAAAATAATGCACTAGATGCTACAATTTACTAATAATATAAGTGTTTTAGCATGGAGTTTTCTTTAAAAGACATACGCTTCTTCTCAGTTTGTCTGGAAAGGACACTGCTTGCTCCAGTAGCTGAATGGGTTATTCTACTTGACAAGGGGTTGAATGGCTTGTGGAACAGATTGTGACATGGAAAAACCAGTGAACCTATTCCCCAAACAACAAGCTTAGAGGTAGATCACATGGAGCTGGAGTTGGGCAGACAACAGTCTGATAACAATCACAATAAGCTACAAAAATATTAAATTCTTGTATAATTCATTTTTTTCTGAAAGGCCTTACCTTAGTGCCCCCTCAGTTAAGTGTAATGTGGTGATGACATGAAAAGGTTTATTTCTTATTTTCATCCTTTATAAGTTCTCATCATCATGCCGGTGATAAAGTGTGCACCTATCTGTTAAATGTCTTTGCCACATTTTTTTACTGTGCCACACATTAGTATGTGTATACAAATACTGTACATTTATTTGTACGTGGGTACCCTTAAGGAAAGAGAATTGATTGAAAAGTACACAGTTTATTGAAATGAAAGCAAACCAAATATGTGGGCAAATGTACAAACTGTTTTTGCTTTCAGATAGTTAGTGCAATATGTTTTTAAAGCAATGCAGTGAAATATGTGATGTCGTTGAATTTTCAAAAAAGGAAATGTGTTGCAGTATATTTCATTTCTATAAGGGTAAAGACAGAATTGCATACATATGCATAGTTTGCATACCATACCCCTAACCCATGCTCAGATCAGTAATATATGTGCATATATCATACAGATGTGAGCACATACACAGCATCTGTATTATAGATCTATATTATATGTGCAATCTATTTGCGCATACAATACAGATCTATACTATATATAGATCTGTGCTATGAGTGCAAATAGATTGAAACAGTTGTGAAGTTCAGGCCTGGTTCGAATGCAGTGGCTCTGTTGAAAAATTAAAGGGCTTCAATGAATTGCCTGTGTGCAAAAAGAGCTTTTGAGTGGGAGGACTCCCACATGACTACGGAGGCCAGCAATGCAGTTTCAGAACCGCTTGCGGGTCCTAATAAAACAGCCAGGAGCGCATGAGGAAATCCCAAATGCAGTTAATTTGAAATTTACTCACTGGTCTGGGTTACCTTTAAAAAAAAAACCAGAAATGAGGCATTCATTACTGATTCAGTGCAATGTACCGTTGGCATTGTGCGTGATAGCAATGAAGCAAGGAGCCCATTAGCAACCGTGTTGGCTAAATTATTAATTTGTCTACAGTCGTGCTTTCTTTCTCACATATAATGCATTAATAAACTGGAAATCAAGTACCCTGCGTGAACAAACACCAACACTGCCACTCCAGGGATTCAAACCCATGTCCTTCAGAGTCATAGGTTATGGTTCGTATCACTGTGCCAGAAAGGTCAGACTCTAACCTCAAAACCTTAGAGTAGTGGTTCCCATGACCTATTTATGAAGAATACATTTCCTGTGACCTACTTCTTTTTAAAGTGTAGCCTAACACACGTTCACAGATGAAACCCACATTTGTAAAAAATTATTTAATTGTTTAATGTGATCGTGTGATTTGCCCCTATATCTCTTGATCTTCATTGCCCCTTTCATGACCCCCCAGTGGTGAACTGATACCCAAGAGCAGTTGTTCCCAACCCTGTTCCTGGGGATCTATCATCCTGTAGGTTTTCACTCCAACCCTAACAAGCACACCTCATTGAACAGCTAGAGATCTCTTTGAGCTGCCAATTAGTAGAATCAGGTATGCCTTAGGGTTAAATGAAAACCTACAGGACAGTTGATTTCCAGGAACACGGTTGGGAACCACTGCCCTAGAGAGGCAATCTTTGTAATGGAACATATCCAGGAGAGGAACAGAGGAACTGTTGTGAACAGTGTGGACAGTGTTTCGGGTGAGAACAAATTTCAACACCTAACACCTTTCCAGTACACCAGCTGCCCCTTGACTACTCACCACATCTCTGGACACCACCTCAAACAGAATTGTGTGTTGCTATCTCGCCCTTTTTTCATATATGTTATGTAACTAAATTGATGATGGTGCTTCTAAAATTGTGTGTGTGTGTGTGTGTGTGGGCATGTTTTACTATCTTTGTGAGAACCAAATGTCCCCACAAGGATAGAAAGATGAGGAAAACTACGCAAGGTGGGGACTTTTTGCTGGTCCCCACAAGTTCAAGAGGCTGTTTTAGGGTTAGGACTTAGGGTTAGGGTTAGGGCTAGAATTAGGTTAAGGTTAGGGTTAAGGTTAGGCATGTAGTGGTTGGGGTTAGGGTTATGGTTAGAGGTTACGGAATGAATGTAAGTCAATGGGAAGACCTCACAAGTATAGCAATACAAACATGAGTGTGTGAGTGTGTGTGTGTGTGTGTGTGTGTGTGTGTGTGTTCGGCAATAATGCTACCACTACTTGGTGTTAATGAAAATGTACATGGCCAGAAGAGAAGTTCACCTTGCCACGGGACGAAGGTAATGAATTTCACAAGTGTTCAGAAGTGATCATAGTACAGCCACCTGAAAACATGGGCCTTGTTTGGACACAGTGAGGTACATATGCGTCTTCGCTCAAATTAACATTGATTTAGAGTCTACGTGCACAGACGAAATGGATGAAAGGAGTCAGTCTGGTACGTACGCAAACACAGCGGGAGCCAGAAATCATTTTCCGCCCGTAAGAAGTGTTCTCCGTCTGCACATCCGTCATCTTCATTCGCTGACCTACCAGGAGCCAGACAATCCAAACACCGGGAAAGCACCGAGCAACACTGCTATTCTGAAACAGATGGCGTAGTCTGCTCATGTTTATTTAACAGCCATGCACTTTCGGTGGATATCCTCCTCGTCCTAATTGACGCAGAGAGGCCGCGGTGCCGCGAATGCTAATTACGGGGAGACTGGTCCAGTCTCGGCGGCAGACAGCGAGTCTTTTGGGAAAGCGTCACTGTACCCAGGTGCTCATCACTTCACCTTGTTCATTCGCTTTCCGGTCTCACTGGTTTCTGTCCTTGACGCAACGGCTTGGCTCGCATTAATTTAGAGCATCTCCCAAACGACCGTCTGCCAAACTTATTTATGCATTATCAAAAGCCTCTCTGCCTAATTTGTTGTAGAATCATGGCTTCACGGATGCATCTGTGTTTAATTTATAGAGTTGTGTACGGTTGTGTGAAACGAATGTCTACTGTTTACCTGGGCCGGGGACTCTGTTTCTGCAAATTAAGCTTCAGATTAAAGGTATAGACGTAGGATTTTGTGCCCTTGTAGACTCCGTGTTTGTAAACCCCACTCACACCTCCTTAGTCCTCACTCCTCAACCCCTCCCACACCTCTGTTGAGGACCCACCCTCAAGCGCTATAAGAAAAACATCAAGCAAAGAGGTGAGGTGGTCAGAGGTAGGCCTATTGAAAATAGCATTTAGCAACATGAATGATTCCATACAAAGGATGCGTATGCGGTGTTATAACAATATTTTACACTGAGTGCAGCCCTTGGCGTATGGGGACACTGTACGGTAGTTAGTCTGTAGTGGCGGGCAGCTATTTTGTGTTTTTCCTCGTTGGATATTTAGATATTATAGGCTAATCCTGCTTCGTGAAATCCTGTTTCTTGCTGAGTTAGCAGGATAACTGCACTGAGACTGGCTTGTCTTTTTTTCTTTGCTGTATCTAGGCTTCTTAGCATCTGCTATTGCAGCAAACTAGCAACAAACACACCACAGGCTCTGTGGCCACGCTGTAAACGTCCCAAACACATTTTCAAATAACAAATACAGGTAAAAGGTGCATGAATTTGGTTAAAATGTATAAAGACTGAGATTGCCAGTGCATCATAGTTATGTACTCGCATAGTTATTTCATAACATTTTCAAATTTAAAATCCTGCTTAGCATGCCTTCAAGATGCATCTTTCTATTAAGATTCAAATGTGATTTGTGATGATGATTATAACGATTTATATTATTACTCCGATTGTTCTTACTGTGATTATATACTGAATGTCGTCACCATCATCACTGCTACTGAACAGTCTCTCCGTCACTGTCCTGAAGTGCCCCTTTGTCCTCCCTCTAACCATCTCTCTCTGTTAATTCATCTATTTCCATTCATCCTCTCAGCTGAGGAAACAGCAGAGACAGTCAGCGTGAGCATCTGACAGAGCCCCGGAATAATAGCAAAAAATACATTTTACAAAAATAAAGCGGAAGCTTGTGTTTGCAGCTCAATCTCAAGAGGGAAAAACTTAGAATAAATGGAATGAATCATCACTGGAAGAGTGTCATGTGACACCCTTTTTCTCACTCCCCCCCCCCCCCCCTGCACCCCCATCTCTCTCTCTCTCTCTATCTCTCTCGCTCTCTCTCCCCCTTGGCAGTTTTTATATAGCGGTCTATTTACACTAAATATCACAGAAGCTGTATCACTTCCTCATGCTGTCAGTGTGGTGTCTTGCCAGACTGGCGAGGCATTAGCCTGTTTATCCTTTAGCTCAAGAGTTTTTTCTCCGGCAGGATTTACACTAAGGCAACTTAAGACGCATGGAGTGTGAGGACGAATCAGGTGGCGCTCAAGATCACTCTTGCTAATCTGCCACTGTGGTTACGCTTTCCCTCCCCTTGCTGAATGTTTTTGATCTGGGTGACACAATTTAGCTGGTATTGCCTTTAAAATAACTTGATTCTGCAAACAGGGGCGAGGTATCTTTTGAATTAAGTAGGGCTCATATCACACCTTCATAACAGAATATGAAATCTCATGAATACCAAATGTAATTTATTCTGTATTCTTCTCCGATGAGGATACAGGTTCTGGGTCTAAAGTACTTTTTAAAAAATAAAAATAAAAACACTTGAAAAAAAGACCTTGTTCATTCATAATACCAAGAAAGATCTCTTCTCTTTCATGAAGAAAACATGACTGGGGGTTCGTGTTGGGTCATCCTTGCTCATTCGTAGAATCCACCCCCCACCCACCAATACACACACACTCACACAAACACACACGCACACATGCACCTGCCTGCACACAGGCACACAAAATTGAATTCAGTTCATTCAGACACTTCTAGGGAGGATCCTATTGAGATCTGAGAAAATTGAGAAGTCTAGGGATGGAAAAAGGTGAGAAACACATTTATCAGCACTTCCCGATAGGGGCTCTCCGCCAAACTTGTTTAGGGGTGAAAGTGTGGAGACAGAGGAGAGTGTGAGAACTGTTGAACTCCTGGGTTATTGTACATCTACAACCAGACTGTTTGTTTTGCAACACATTGAATTTGAGCACAAATGCTGACTGTTGCTCTTAGATCCTCAATTTTGTTCAGTCTTGCCAAGTGTGCGACGTTGAGCTGAGAGCCACATATTTTCACAGTTGCACTTGAATGTTGTTACTTTTATTCAAATACCATCATTACTTTTCTGTGTCGGCATTTACGTTCCAAACCGACCACAAACAACATATCTATCTGTACATCATTAGAACACATCCACACAGTGTGGTATTGAGTCGTCATTTTTCCTTGCATTGCATTCTGCTGAATAGCATTATTATAATACAGCTGAATAGCACAACGCACCAGAGCGAATGGACCAATACAGCAATAGCTATATTGTGCTGTGAAGTGGCCCGTGGCATTGACCTGCAGTAGAACAGCAGAGAGCATTATTGAATTTTGCACGGAATTGGATACTGCCGCCAGTTCATTACTCCTGCCGTCCTCTGAACACAGTGACCTTAAAGCCGTATTTATGGTCCCGTTTCGCTGTTATGCGTTACATAATGGTATTAAAAACACCAGCGGTTGGGGGGTTCCCATCGATTCGGCTTGTTTTCCCTCCCTTGCGTATTCCATGCACCCCCGCCCCTCAACCACCCCCACCATAATTCTGTCTGTTGCTGCCTATGTGTGCTGTGACCACCCCCAACAGCATTAAATTATACTGTGCCAAGGCATCTATACAGCTTAACCCTCATAATAATATAGTTATCGTGACATGTAGCGCAGGGCTAATGCACAAAGCGCTTGCCTGTCTCGATTAATCCCTATACTACTGTAATGCTCTTTGCTTAATAATTCAATAGTCTGAGTCTGGATACATGACTAGCCTGACAGATAGCATTCCCTGCTGTGTTAGTGCCATGGAAATAAAATTGATTTAATATAGAGGGGGGAGATGTGATACGTTTTCAGTTTCTTTTTATTTTTTTATTGCTCAGATTTTTTTTGCTGCCGTATTGTTGTAACTTTCTTTCTTCTTCTATTGTTCATGTCCTGTATCTATTTCTATGGTCATTGTAGCCTTTGTCTCCGTGACTTGTCTGTAGTAAGTGCATGCACACACACATGCAGGCACATCAGATTGGATTTTAGTCATTATTCATCTGTTGATAGACCTTTGCCTTAACTTCTCAGCATGGTCTCAATTTCACGTGGAAACATTCTCTTCAGTGCGATTGTGACAGATCATGAATTATGTTCCTATGAGGAAGTCCTTACAAGTGACAAAAAGTAAATATTGAAGCAAAGCAGACTGTTATATGAACCTGTATACCAGGGTTTAAAATAATTTTTAAAAAACCAACCAAATAATATTCAGTTATGGCATATCATTTGACAGAAACATGAGAAATCTGTCGCAACTCAGCTTGTAGTAAGCACACTCAGGAGCCTTAGCAGGTTTTTAATCAAGTGGCTGCAACTTCATAGGAACAGGGTATTCCATCTACCGGTGAAAATGTGAAATGCACTGATCTCACAGACGCCCAGCCTATCGCACAAAAATGGTTTTGTTTTGTTTTGTAATGTTATGGAACTGCGAGGATTTTGGTAAAAAAATATATTCTTAATCTGAACGACAACAATAACAGCAGCAGCAACAACAACATAAGTAAATAAATAAATACAGGCTAAAGTGAGCGTGTAACAAATATTTGGTTTAAAAACAAAAAGCACGTGAACCAGCGTCAATGCGTTATGTCCCCACGAATGGCGTGAAATCACCCAAGACATTTTATTGAAATAAAACCATTGTACTGTAACACTAATTAAACACTTTCAAGAGACACAGTCTAAAAATTAAGGTTAAAATGAGCCACATTTATATATTTATATGTATTGTTAAACGTTTTGTAAAATATTTCTCTCATCATAAATAGCCTACACATTGTTTCAAAACGTTTGGTATTGCTAGGCAACCTCGTTACCATGCGTCACGGTAAAGTGAAAGTGTCAAACAGCGTTAGCCCTTGTGCCACCTTCTCAACCATTAACACGACTTTCACCAAACTTTAGAGGTAATTAACCTATGGTGAGTGAATGCTGTTCAATTTGATTCCTATGGTTACGATGAGTATTTAGCTGTGCATGTGACAAATTGATTTACTGCCGGAGGAAGTTGTCACAAACTGCGCTGAACAAGCATCCAAGTAAGATTCGTTTAACGGCGGGAGGTAGTAAGAAATATTATTGTAGGTTGTTTGCATACATTGGGCAGCAGGAGATGTAGATTAAAGGAAGATCTAAGTTTAGTATGAGACCATACAGACCAAGGCCCTTCTATATAATGCCTTAAGAGAAAAAAAGACAAAGCCAAGAAAGCAGATTTTCGGTAGCTGACAAATCTACACGAGCAAGACGAGGAGAAGCCAGGATGAGGAATGGGGTTGATTAGGGTGATTAAAAAGTGTAAATCAAAGGTGCTGCAAGGACACAATTCTATCGTTGCAGCTAATGCAGCACCTTTGCTTCGTACTTTTTACAAGCTTGCATGAAAATTATCACAATTGTACTTCACTGCAGGTCACTAACCAGTTTACACCACTGGCGAATTATTTTACACACTTGCGCGCGCACACATTCAAAAGACTCTTAAGTGCAATAATACAACTTTAACATCTCTTTAAAAACCACAACCAGAGAAGTATGTTCGATTTAGAGTAGGCTATAATCATCAGCGATGGCCCCTTTCTGTAAGCAGCAATGCCTCCAACCACACCAAAGTCCCGGACGAGAAGGGGGCGCGCTTCCGCATCTCCAGCGCCTGTCCCGGCGCCAAGTCCTGCCACAGGCGACGTTGTCCCGGGGCGTCTCACCAAATCCCAGTGGCTCACAATGGTGACGGGGGAGGAGGGAGAAGAAGCCGTAGCGGAGATTTTGGATGAACTGATGAGCCGCGTGATGGAGAAGTGCTACAGTGTATATTTGTACAGACAGGTAAGACTAACGGCTATCTGGGTGACAAGTCTTAGGCACTATTATTTTGTGCCGTTACTATATTTTCTGCCCATTAGTCGAGGTCAATTGAGTTCAGAAAGGGTATTCACACAAATTGCTCAGTATCGAGTTATTCTTTCAGTTCATTAGTATGGTGGCAGATCTTGACGGTGATGCGAAAGAAATCAATGTCTTCTGATAATGGTAATGAACCTGTCCTTCAAGCAGCCGAGTATGCTGAAAAGATCTGAGTCACAGGAATGAGGTAAATGTGCTTGTAAAAGCCTGTGCATAAAAGGAAATCCCTACTTCAGAGGGATACATGTGGTCATTTTGCATAATTTAGTTCTATACCTGTTTTTATGTTTCATGCCATTTCTGGCTTGTCGTTTAAATTCAATGCATTTTAATAAACTAAATAGTACCTGCTGTTGCAATACGTTTTAAAAAAAAAGTATTTACCCCCTCTTTTTAATCATCTTTGTTCATCTGCCTTAACAAATGAAGTCTTTCCAAAGCAGGGATCAAACACACAACTACAAAACACATACTTGAACAAAGAATTAAAAACATATATAGCCTTGTGGCTTGCATATTTGTGTATTAATGCCAATCCCTAAATGTGGAAAGTTAAGAGACGGATTCACAAAATCCCAGCAGCAAACTGAATTGGTTCAAAATTGGAACTACTGTGCGACCCCCACAGCAGTGGGAATACCTTTGAGCTTCGCCATGGAAACATCTCCCCTTCCTCTTGCCCAGCTCATTCCATTCACGGTGTCCAGAGCGCGAGACACCCTGGTGCGGGTGCTGGAGTGGCAGTTCCTGATGCAAGACCGAGGCGAGGGACAGGACGGCGCCCCCTTGTGGGCGGAGGACGCCGAGCCCCAGCCGGGTGTGACCGATTCCTGGGCGGAGGGCTCGGTTCCGGTATACTCCAGCTCACCTGCACCACCAACCTCCACTGCACAGGTAACCACACACTGTCTCAGGCCGCTTGTGTGCCAAAGAAAACCATGCACACCACAGATCCCAAACTCAAATCCTACAGGGTCGCTGTCTACTTGTTTTTAATACACACCTGCACTTAAGCACTTAATTTAAATCACTGATTGGGTTAAGAGTTTGCACACCTTGTTTTCGATTATTAATCTGGCCATGATTGAAAGTAAATGACAAAAACCAGCAGAGACTGTCCCTCCATGACCAAACGATCTTTGGCTGAGGATCTGATGGCGATGCGGCTTTATTTCTTGAAGACAACTCAGGTTCGAGCCAGGTTAGGCAACACTTTTTCCTGAAGCGCCCAAAATATTTCCTAAATTTTTTTTTCTCCATCCAAACTTTTAACAGTACAATTGAATTACTAGGCTTAATGAATGCAGGTCCAGGAGTTTGCCAGCACAAATTCCTAATATAGAAAGCTGTTATCAAGTGAGATCAAAACTAACATGTTATAACCAGGGCTGGTTTCAGACTGAGATGCATTTAGAAAACATCTTTCCTAATGTTAGATGGGAGAGGGGTGAACTATTGGTTTATGGATTAGATCATGACTTTTCCTATTGGTAATGTTTGTAAATGCATTAGTTCATTGATTCATGTTAATGTACATTTATTCATTGGTGAGAATTAGACTTTTTGCTTTAAGTGATACAAAGGGTGCATTCTTTTGGAAAATAAAGGCGTCTTAAAATAAAACTGATTATAAAAATGGTTCCTTATAATGAGACTTCATTCAGTTCTGCGAAAACATTTAATCGAAAGACGTTTCCTGAAAATGGATGATGCTGAAACAAAAAAAATAATACAAACCTTACTGAATTTATTAACAGAAATAAATAACTTGACTTGTGTAGTGAAGAAGCTCTCTGACGTTGTGTCCACAGGCAGGTCCACATGTACCAAAGCCACTGCAGAGGATAACAGCGCCCCCTGTTGGTAAGGCAGCAACTCCACAAACTGAAGACAACATCCAGACATTGAGCATGGCCACCGCTGTGCACAGTGATCCTGATAAAGAACAGAGGGGGAGGGCAGAAGAACCAGGTGCCGGGGACAGCAGACCCACAGATCCGTCACCACCCGCCCCACCGAGGAGGAGGCAAGGGAGGGGGAAGCGGCAGCCCCCACTTGAAGCCGCGCAGCCCCCACTTGAAGCAGCGCTGCCCCCACCCGAAGCTGGGCTGCCCACCCTCAGGACACCCCGCTCTCCCCTCCTGGGGGGGTCCCTCGGCTGCACCCCTCGCCCGGACGAGCGGGACCCGGCCGCCGGCGTCTCGAAAGGCGCGCCCCTGCCCCGACCCCCGGGCGCCCCGGCAACACAGAGGCCGAACCCCGCCCGCCTTCCGCGCCGATACTTCTGCCCCGGGTTCGAGGTGCTGAAGCCCGGCCCCGTGCCATTGCCCTCCAGGAAGAAAGGGGGCCACGATGCCCAGGCTCCGATGCCCTACGAGGGGCTTTCCAAGTGGGGTGCCCCAGGCGGAGCGGTCTGCGTGTTCTCCACCAGAAACATCCAAGACGGCGGGCTGCCCCAAGGCTTCACCCCCCTCTCCGCCAGCCTGCTGCTGGACGCCATGAAGCTGTCCCCAGGGGTCTCCATCCGGGGCCGCGCCAAACCACCGAGGGAACGCCCCTCCCAGCCCGAACGGAGAGCGGATCTGGTGCCCGTCAGAGGCACCCTCCCCGTCCCCCCGCTGAGGCGGGACCTGCCCATTTTGGGACCGCCCCTACAGGCCGTCCCCTTCCTCTCGGCTGGAGGAGTGGCGGGGCCCGTGTGAGGGTCACGACTGATGATTCGCCGTGCCTCGCTTAAAACGAGACTTGTGCGTTGCTGTGGAAACGGCAATAGGAAAAACCAGCATTTCACCACTACGGATTTCCTTACTGCTAAATGATGATTCCATTGAGTTGTTTTAGCTCAGCTTGGTGATATGTCAACAATTATTTTCCCCACATGAAATGAAATGTACTAATGTAACCCACCGGCTTTATTTTTCTGTCAGTACTTCAATGGGAGAAGCTAACATGCTAACTGAACGTTGTTGAATGGTAGAACAACTGATCTGTACAAATTAAATATTCCAGCAACTGACTACTCCAGCTCGGGTGGTCCAATCATGGATTGCTTGTACCATTTCAGAAATATCATTTACAATATCAAGTAACATTCAACTGAAGTGCTTTCAATTGCCCTTTTACGTTCCTCTTTATAGAGGGTTAATATTTTTCGTACCCGGACAGACATCAATATAACAGACCTCAATCCGTATCAACGACAAAGTTTTTTAGTTTTTTTTTTTTTGGTTTTTTCAACCAATGAAATGTGCGCATCTTGCCTGAAGAGTCTCCCTTTAGGAGCATACAATGCAAATTTACACCAACTTCACAGTTTTATTCCCGCCGATTTGCCTTTTCAGACTGTGCCTCTTTGGTTTGGCCTCTCGGCACACAGCTGGTTTGGTTCGAAGCAGATACATCCGCCTGTCCTCGCGTCCCCCTGTCCGTCCGTTTCTCCGCCCGCCCGTCCGTCCGTCCGTCCTTCAGTCGCCGTCGCCGTGCGTCCGGCTGTGCAGCTGGAGGCTCCTCATGTGCTTGTAGAGCCTCCCGCACTTGGGGCAGGGGAACGGGGCCTCGCCCGTGTGGATCATCAGGTGGGCCTTCAGGCTGTTGCTGTGGCGGAAGGTCTTGGGGCACTGCGCGCAGGCGTAGGGCTTCTCGCCCGTGTGCCGGCGCAGGTGGATCCGGTAGGCCCCCAGCTGGCCGAAGCGCCGCCCGCAGCCCTCGCAGCGGTAGGGCCGCTCGCCCGAGTGCACCAGGGCGTGGTTCTTCAGCACCTTGCCCTCGCGGAAGCCCTTGCCGCACACGCCGCACACGTAGGGCCGGGCCCCCGTGTGGCAGCGCTCGTGGATGCGCAGGCCGCCCAGGCCGCGGAAGGTCTTGCCGCAGTCCTTGCAGCCGTACGGCCGCTCCTGGGTGTGCACGCGGGCGTGGACCTTGAGCCCGCCCGGGTGGCGGAAGGTCTTGCCGCACTCGGGGCACTGGTGCCGCCTCTCGGCCGAGTGCACCAGGCGGTGCGTCAGCAGGTTGCCGGGGCGACTGAAGCAGCGGCCGCAGTCCTCGCAGTAGTAGGGCTTCTCGCGGGTGTGGGTGCGGCGGTGGTCGTGCAGGTAGACCAGGCGGGCGAAGGCCTTGCCGCACTCGGGGCAGGGGTACGGGCGCTCGCCCGTGTGCGTGCGCTCGTGCAGCTTCAGGTGCCCGCTCTGCCGGAAGCCCTTGCCGCACCGGGCGCAGCGGTACGGCTGCTCGCCCGAGTGGATGCGGCGGTGGGTGGCCAGGTTGGTGGCGTGGCGGAACCGGCGCCCGCAGTCCGGGCAGGGGAAGGGCAGCTCGCCCGTGTGGATCAGAGCGTGCGAGCGCAAGTGGACCGAGCGCCGGAAACTCTTACCTGGGGTGGGGGAGAGGGAGGGGGAGGGAAAGGGACAGAGAGTGAAAGAGAGGAGGGTTAAGAGGGAGGGAGGAGAGGGGAAATGAGAAAGGGGGCGAGCGAGAGAGAGAGGGGAGAGAGAGGGGGGAGGGGGAGAGAAAATTTGCACAGTTAGCTGATGAACAAGCTCTGGAAATGGGTAATGGAACTGAGATGTTTTGATTTTCTAAATTGACATTTAAATTATTGTGCTCTGCAACTATTCTTGAATAAACTTTGCAACACTAACTGTAATCATATTTAATGGTAGAGAAACATTTACATAAGGTATATGAACATTATGATGCATGCACAACATGTACGTACAATGTAATTATCAACGTGCATTTCCATTTTGTGAAGTACCAGGTTAAATAAAGGTAGACTGAAAACTGAGAATGTCTCTGTGCTTCATCATGCACAAATTTTAAGACAAAGGGGAAAAAGAGGAAAATAAATAAATAAAAGTTAATAAAATTGCTCACAAATTGGACTACCCTAGAAGAATTCCAAACAGGACCAATCCCCCCCCCCCCGCCACTCACCGCATTCGGCGCAGCCGTACAGCCGCTCCTCGGTGTGCGTGCTGGCGTGGCGGTTCATGTCGCAGCTGCGCGCGAAGCGGCGGCCGCAGTGCGCGCAGGCGAAGGGCTTCTCGCCGTTGTGGATGCGCTGGTGCGCCCGGTAGCTGGCGTTCTGCGTGAAGCGCTTGGGGCAGAGCTGGCAGGCGAAGGGCCGCTCCCCGGAGTGCGTGCGCAGGTGGTTGGTCAGCACGCACGAGTAGCGGTAGCGCTTGCCGCACACCTTGCAGGCGTAGGGCCTCAGGTCGCCGTGCGCCTCCTGCTGGTGGTCCTGCAGGCCGGCGACGCTGGGGAAGACGCCGTCGCAGTTCTGGCAGGGGTACCGGCCCGCGCTCCACTTCTTCCGCTCCTCCTCCGCCGCCCCCCTCCTCCTCCTCTCTTTCCCGACCTTCCTCGCCGCGGGCTTTTTGGGGACGGCTCCCTTCTTCCTCTTCGCTCTGGCCTTCTTGGTCGCGGTCGCGGCGCTCGGCCTCACCTTGCGGTTCGCCGCGCTCGTGCCGTCGCGGTCGCCTAGCGCGGCCGCCACCGCGCCCGGCCCGCGCCTCCTCTGTGGTCCGCCGTCCTCCGGCCTCCCGTCCCGCTCCCTCTTGACGTAGACGAGCAGCGACTCGCACTGCTCCTCTTTGATCTCCGTGAGGTCGATGGGCTCCTCCTTAATCTGGGACAGCTCTTTCCAGATCGTGTCCCCGACCTCGCCCAGCTCCGAGAGGCAAGCTCTGCCTGGAAGGGCGTATTAAAAACCACCAATCAGCTGCAATTAAGCCTAAACCAGGGCTTTCACACTAAAATTGGCGCACACGTTACTGAAGCGCAAAATACCCATGTCTGGTTTGTCAAAAATCTTCGTTGCTTCCTTAAAGAAGTCTGGGGTGTTTGCGAGGCATTGCTTTCCCCTGCTAAAACAGCACTGACCATCCCTTAAAATAAAGTTTACTTCCTGGAATAATTCTTAATTGTGCCTAATGAGAGGTTCCAGGATTTTACATGAGATGGAAGTTAAAATAACAGGTCTGTAGATTTCTGGGTCAGCATGATTCCCCTTCTAACATATTTGTATAATACTCCCCTGTTCCCAGTCAGACACTATTTCTAGAAACTTCTAAACATGCCCGTCAGTGTTTTTTATATGATAATCCTCTTGAATGTGTGCCATCAGGCTGACCTCATCTCACTATCCTTAAAAATATCCTGGATATTGTCCCTATAAGCTCTTCTCTGGTAAGGCTCTCCACAAACAGTTTTAGGTATCAGCAATACTCTTATTACAAAGCAAAGCAAGAAAAGCTTACTTATTCCAAATGCAAAATGCAGTTCTTTACTTTGCCCCCTTTCAACTGCAATATGAAAAATGCTTAGAATTACTTTTTGGATGATTTGCATTTCAAAGAGAATTTTAGGTAGGCTACCCTTATTCATTTCAATAACCTTATTATAATATTCTTTATGTCGCTCCAAACTGTTTTTAATAGTCTGCACATTGTGAAATTGCTTGTCTCCAACATTCCTGTAGATTTATTCATGGACTGTGGAGACCCTATATTTCTGAACTTTCAGAATGAATTTACACAGTGCATAAAGAATAACCCCTTTGAGTTTGCTACAATTTTCTTTCACCAGGTTTGCTACCTAAAAGTTGTAGCTGTTCCATTCTACTTATATACTCTCATCTTGTCAGTTTGCTTGAAGTTAAAAATGTGCAGCAAGCGGCCTCTTTTTAAATCCATTTAGAAGCTATTCATAAAAAATGGTGACTTATTTCACAGATCGAGTGATCACAATGTTCTTGATTCAAATCGATTCATACCACGGGGAAGAATCTATTTCTAGAATGCATCTTGCACACATAATATCAGTACCCAAGTTCCCATCATAAAGTTTAATGCTTACAGTGCCAAACACGGTCAGTGGTCAAACATTTTTTTTAAATCCACAACCAACAATTTCGGCGAAGGCTGAAAACCAACAAATAATACAAAAATAATACCCCTCTACCCCCGTGATTAATCTGTGCTCCTCATTTTAGAGACTTAAAAACACAGAACCTGCACACACCAATTTTTTCCAGGCCATCTATTTTTATTTCATTTGAAAAAAGTTTCTCCAAAAGAGATGGACAGTGGACAACAGAAATACATTTCGAATTGGTGTCAACACAGATGCACCGGATTTATCTGAACAGCTCACGTCCATCTGTGGTTCTGTAGTCTCTGGTCAGGCCACAGAAATGCATGATCTCATTCCCATCTAATGCCCACGTCCTCATTTTCGAAACTTTTTCTTCTGCATACGAATGGGCTCGCATGACAAAAAGAAATGGACTAAATAAAGAAAAATCTCGATCCCCACAAAATCCCAAACGCTGCCTCGCTGTCTCCCAGCTTCTCCGTCTCTATAAACCCCTAGGCAAGGTGCCCAGCAACAACTCGTGTGCTTTTCTTCTGCAGTGTTCTTTGCTTGATCCCCTCTCACCAGGGTTTCACTCTCCAGTTTCAATTACACAGGCAGCGCTCCCATGCTCTCAGTAACAGATTCTCTTCTCCCTGCCATCAAACCACTCCTTCTCCTTGACTTCTCTTGCCTACCTGTGAAACAACCCCCCCCCCCCCCCGCCATCCTCTTTCATTCACATCCTGCAGTGCAAGAGATACTGATGCGACAACCGTTTAGTTCTTAAAAAGAACTAAAGGTAAAAAATAAAATAAAATAAATTTTAAAAAAGACAGGAGGAGGACAGCACTGTAACCAGTGGGGTTGGGAATAAAAATGACTAAAAAGAGATTTTTTAAAACAGATTTACATTCCTGAGTTAATAGGTTTGAATGTCAAATTTTAGGCCCTATATCCTACTTGAAACATAAAGTAGCACAGCTACTTCTTGTTCGGATTATTCCAATCAGGCTCACCCTGTAACCATATAACACAGTGGATATTGTAGACCAGTGGTTCCCAACCTTGGTCCTGGAGTACCCTTGTGTATGCTGATTTTCGTTCTAACCACAATTGCAAGCCAATAATTTTAATTTGTTAATTTCTCTCAATTAGGCACTTTTCACATCTAGAGGGATTATCTACCATCATAAACCACAGTCAGAAATAGCTATGTGTGCCATTAAGAATAAAATCCCCATGGTCATACTGTGCTTATTGTGCTCAGAATCCTGCTGGCTTTCATAGCAGCTAAGACGACAGCAGAATTCATTTTCATCATAGTTAGTGTAGTTCCTTGGAAATCCACAGAACAAGCCTACAAGGTCATGACTGCATGAGACAGATGCCAGCAGCTTGAAACCATAAACATAAAATTGACCAAAAAAAAGAAAAGAGTGAGAAGACAGATTGCAACACAATGACATTCTCGTTTCAATATATGATTGATTATTATTATTATTATTATTATTATTATTATTATTACTACGTGTAATGTTACTCTGTTTTAAGCAACTGACGAGAGGAGTAGGAAATGATTCGTTGCGTCAGTGGCAGAATTTGGCATGAGGGAAATAACTATGAGAATTGCTTGACAAAAGAGTAATAAGGAAATGCATTAACATTCTCCCGACAGACACATTCACTAAACTTAAAACGCTATGATTTTTTCGTGTTTAAATCATGAGCCTGGATTCAACCAGTACGTTATAGGTTCGAATCCCAGGGTGGACGTTGCTGTTGTAGCCTACTCTCGAGCAAACCGGTACGCCACCCAGCTAGCTCAGAAAATATCACTGGAACACAGCTGAAGGGGGCTAAGCCAACTGATAAATCGTCGATTAAAAAAAAAAGAAGTTGCATTCTACCGGTGCCCTGTAAAAGAACAAAATAGCGGTGCCCCACCCAGAATAAGAAACTCCAAATCTAGCTTCTTGGGCAGGCTACTACCTACCACTAAATGCATGCAGAACTACATTGCAACTAGCTATATAGTTAGCTTCAAACAAGAGTGTGTAGCTAGTAGGCTAATCGTAGCTACCTGTACATCCCCAAAATGCAAGCACAATAAGAACCGGACCGACGCCAATGAAGGTAATGGCTATCGATGGATTCGCAACATGTTTGCTAAGATGAATTAGCAAGATTCCAATTTAACTGAATTCGCCAGCTCCCGTGACAACTTTATTGTCTTATGTTACACATAGACGGTTCATTGCACACGAGGAATTTTCCAGCATGGGACATAAACTAGAAAGCTAATGTTTGCAAATCTGCAGTGCAGACGGTTCTCCAATGGGGCGCCATCAGCACGTTCAGCGACGCACTTGCTAACTACAGATTCAAGCAAAGCATTACTTTCACAAAAATATCACAATTTCTCCAGATAAGAATCAGGTTTGTCAGCTGGCGACTTCGGAAAATTACGTCAAACAGCAACAAAACAGCTTCATTACCGATCTAGCTAATTGCTGCACTATAAATTACCCACCCATGCAATGGATTGCAAACCAAATACGCGTTAAAGAACAGTCGGCAACAATTAATTAATACTAATATATTAGTGTACTAACGTTACCTTTTGGGTTTTTAATCGGACGCTTCCTTTGCCTTGTCATCATTTTTCTCAGTATTTCTGGGGGTGCCTTTCTGTCCACGCGTTTCGCTAACTCTAAACAGGACTAACGTTGGCTAAAACGCATGCATTCCAAGAAGCACACCGCGTTTGCCCCCGAGTCCTCGTAGAACGCTCCAGCTTCAAGATAACCCTGACCAGCCATGTTCGTTTTAGTCTCGTCAGTGTATCCGTGAATCTAAACCACCCCCTCTACCAATCACATATTATCGACACGTTTCACGTAGGCTACTCACCAAGGCCCTGTCACGCCCACCATCTGCAGATGTATAACTAGATTGCCAATATTGCAAATAAAACATCTGAATCTGAAATGCATTCCTTTAAGTGTCTTGGAAAGGAGCCTGGTGCAACTGACATGATTTGCCATTTTCCTCAAGATTTCATTAGTTTTACATGATCAAGGATATTGGACACCAGACAACAAAAACAACCCAAGGATAAATAGTAAGTACAATTAAATAAATAATAATAAAAAGAAGAACAGGTTTGTGTAAGTCACATTCTGAAATTTGGCACCTGTAGCCTGGACCGAAATAATATTTCTTTTTTTTTCTTTATAGGAGAGCACATTTTGGATTAAAAAACCTCGTCCTTATGCACTATTAGTGTGTAACAATAGACCAAATATAATTTTGCTTTAAACCAAAATGAATAAATATGAGATTGTTTCTTTTCATGAAAACAGCATTCATCTTCCTATACCTCTTGCTGCAGTTGTGAATGAAGCTGCAAACCTCGGATAGTATTGATAAATATGCTTGATGTGCTATTGATGTGCTATTTATTTTTTATGTCATAGTTATCACACTCCGGAAGCCTGCTTTTCCAGCTAAAAAGTACAATAATGTCATGAACATTGTGAATCTTTTATCTGCTAAAAACAAATGTTACACTTCACAATCTAAACACTAGGTGGAAACGACGGACCGTTTTGCCTCTGAAATGGACCACATTTTTCAAACAAATCTGCTCTCTTTCTGCAAGCCCTTTAATGCCAAGGATTCGAGCTATTATTCTTTTCTATTTAAAGACTATAATACTGCCAAGTGCCTCAGGCCAGAGCTAGATGGCAGCAGAAGATGGGTCTCAGTAGAGTGCATACCTCCGCCAACACTATGCAATTGTCTAGATATGCCAGTTCCAAAAGTCGATCATTTCTTCCGTATCCTTCACATGAGGAGATGCACATATTTTGATGATTGTATCTTAGATTGGACATGTGATATGCCATTTTAAAATCTAGCTACTCTTAAGCGTTTTAGTCCGTTATTACAAAACCACATGGCCAATTAACACATTTGTTCAGTGGCTGGAAATTACCTCTCCACCCCCCCCCCCCCCCCTTCCTGATAGTGCACAAAGGTTCATGGTGTTACATGAGTCCATTCAGAAGTAACATGCCTTTTTGTTGTTAATAAGCTCTTTCTTGCCCGATGACCAAGTTTCCCACAAAGTTTCATGCAAATCTGTTAATAATTTTTGGAGACACCCTACTAACAGACTGACAGACAGACAAATGGCCGGGTGGAATGGAGCAAAAGTAACTGTTGGGGGACATAATTAGATTTACTGCACAAGTCAAAATATTGTGGGGCTTGTCCACACACTAGAATAATGCCTTAACAGAAAGAGCAACCTCACAGTCCCCTATTTGATGGCATTTCAGTCTTTATATTTACATTTGTAATATTATGTTTTATGCACCAATGAAGGTCCATCAAACAGAAACATTTGCATTTTGTCCATTAGTCCTTTTCTCTGACATTAAAAAAAAGCACTTATGAGTACTGTCAAGCAAAAAGACTAATCAGTTATTTAAATGAGGTGCTTGGCATGTTTACTGTTTTTGGAGGAACTCTTCTTTGTTGCACAGAATTTGACTTCTCCACAGGCCTTGAAATTGGCAATACTATCGTCTTGTTGACAGTGTCCAGTGTGCATTGTGCAGAAGCGTCAGCGTCCAGCTTTTAAACTTAAAAAATGAGTGCAGCAGGTCTTTCCTCTTCCGATTGCATTCTTTGATCAATGTTATCCCTTGTCTTTGTTTGAATAGTTTGCCCCCCGCCCCCACAAGCTTGATCATTGGGGAAACAGTGGCCATATCCTTCCTTTCCCTTTTGGCTGCCGCAGAGAAAGATGAAAGACATAGTCCTGCAGAGTACCTGGTGGAAACCCACGTGGACATGGGGAGAACATGCAAACTCCACACAGAAAGGCCCAGGCCTAGGATTCAAACCCAGGACCTTCATGCTGTGAGGCAATAGTGCTACCCTCTGCACCACTATGCACAACCATTTTGTGCCTAATTTTGAGTGTCCAATTAAAAGGAAATGGCTCTTTGTTTCAAACTTCAAAAATCATTACTGCAACTAATATAGGCCTGTATACTATAAGCAAAATTACAAATAAATATGGTGCAGGAGTTGCACTTACATTTCACTGAACAGCCCTGAGGTAACCGCATGGTTCTGATAATAATACTCCAATGATCGGAACTTCGTTCAATTTGGGGTCGAGGCTACTGTAAAATCCACTGTCTAGTAATGGGCGGCGCCACCATGCATTTTAAGCGTTACAACCTGTACATCCGCAATTTGATTCGCAATAGGTGACAGATGTTGTCAGGTACTGTCATCTGGACTTCTGCACTGCAAAAATTCTGCACTGGACTTTGCGATCTTAAAAAATCTCCAAACAAAAAGTGCCCATGCGGTTACCTAAGCATGCTGGCTGCGTTTCAAACGGTTCTCACCCAGAACCCATATTTTAAACGGACTTAAATCACCCCTTCCCCCTTTTGTTTAACCACAGTCCTCATGAAGACAATGGATGGCCCATATATCAACCGATGGTGAAGATTCCATTTAGAGTTCCACTGTTGAGGGGTCTATGAACAGCGTTGCCAAATCGCTGCATCATTTATTCCTTTTCTTGTGTCGTTGGAAAAGATACCGTTTCTTTTTTTCATTCTAGTGTACTCTGAGTGTACTACGAGGCGGCTGGGTTTCAAAGAGGAAGGGGAACGCCCCCCACCGAACTGTACACAATAGCTTACTGAAGAACAGACCTTTCGTGATGTGTGCAGTTCATGTCTGAAAGCAGACGTTTCACTCCTGTCTAATTAGCATTCTGTTCTCGTCCATTCATCGTACTGCCCATTATTCCAAAGTCTTCAGCCAAAGCATGGACATACGCTTTAAACGTGCGAGCTTGGTATATTTCAAGACATTCTGCCGCAAGGAAAACAGTGTAGCCTACTAGTACTGCAGCTGCAAAACAGTGCACCACTCTACACTCTTAGCTACATAGCTAATCAAATTTAGGGTGGTTATTAGTTTATTTTTTTTAACTAATAGGAAAGGGAGACAGATTCACATTCAGGAGGAGTGGGAAGAAAATCATTGAATAATCAGTTCTCAGTGTTTTGAAACCGTTTGAACTTTTTCGAACCAATTTTGCCTCGACTCGCTTTTGCATTCCCCCACGGAGAGCGGTTGCCACGGGATACACGTGAAGTTTCCCCTGTCATGGAGAGAGGAGTTTGTATTATCCCTGTGGTCGTTCTCATTTTCCAGGGTAAGAACTGTGTCTACGTCTTATAATAAGTCGGTGCTCCGCGTTAGTTAGTACAGAATTTAACTGTAATTTCCTATTTGTTGTTTTGAGTGAGCTAACCTAACTTGCGAAATAGAACGGTGACTGCAGTCAGCCGAGAAACGAAGTGCTTATTCAGCGTTTTGCAAAACACGGGTTTATTGTCTCACACAAAATAAGACAACTATCCTGCAAAACCGTCTGTAAAAATGTGCATGTTTTGTTGTGGTTACGATAAGTTGGAAGCGCACGCAGCAACGACGCCGTTCCGCGGAGGGATCAAAACAAGTTAACAACCATTGTGCAAAGAGGATAAGAATGGGAAGAGTTGCGAAACGTGTGTATTCGCTGTTGTGCAGAAATGAAACGCAGATTTATTTATTTATTTATTTAAATTAAGTTACAGTGCACATGTGGTCCCTTTTTGAGACTTATAGACTCTGTTGCTGTTAAATTAACACTGAGCATTTTTACCCTGTAGCAAAATGCAGGTGCACTGTGTACAAAAATTTGCTGGCAAGAAATCACTCAAGCTTGAGAATTATTTTGAAATACCATATTGCTTATAAATGGGATACAACTATACTATTCCATTAAATTTATGGCATTGTATTTTTCAAAAGGCTATAATGAAATATATTTTTATTGCAGGATATGTCAGAGGAAAATAGCCCATTTATTCTTCCAGAGAAATATCATTTTTATGTGTTAACTGAATTGCTTTTTATATTGTTTATTTTGATTGCACCTTTTCCAGGCTGAAATAAATGTAAAGTCAGGTTCTATTTTAAAATGTAAGATAACAGGTAGATTCGACGGGGTGCTTTGCTGTCATTCGGCACTTACACTGTGACAAGAAAGATGCGTGCTGCAGTAAACTAGGATAACAGTTGAGGTTTAAGGCCTTAAGACATACCTCTCACTTTGCTGTCAGACTGTTCACCGTGATTTGCAGGAGCTCAGCTAATACTTGGGCTAATTCCCATTTGATGCCCTTCTGGACCACAGCAGGGTGTCCTAAAATAGGATTGGGAGATTCTGACTGTGTTCCTCTTTATCACCTCACCTCGATGGCCACCCAATCTCCAAGATTCCCTCAGCGGATTGTGAGATGAAAAGTGTGTGGATTTGCTAGGCTTCTCTGTTGAGTCAAGCGTGAACAGATAGTCATTTAACAACTTCTTCGTACCAAAAACAGTTTGTTTTACCAACAGGAGTTCTTACAGACCTTTATACAGTCGTTGAGATGGTTTAAAAGGGGAAGAACACAGTTTATAGCCGAGAATAAATATACACACTTAAGCATTACTCCCTTTCATCACTGCAGCACACTTCGGCCTCATAGGTTAATAGGGATTTTCCGCTTAATATACAGAGAGGTGCATAATGTGTCCTATGTCGTAAAACAACGTGAAATTAAGTATGTAGGCTACTGTACACCAGTAGGCCTCAGGTCATTACAAGCGCTTTGTCACATGGCTGTGTAACCCTTTTTGTCTCAGAGGCGGTGGGGTTTAGCATCAGGAATGAGCAGCTGGGGAGGTGTATGCAGGCCCTGGGGGGTCGGCTGGTATTGGAGGAATGCAGGCCGGACTCGGGGCCCCAGCAGTGGGAATGGCGACCCCACACCCAGGCCCTGGTCAGCGTTCAGACGGGGGAGTGCCTGAGCGCGTTGCAGCCCCAGGAGCACGAGAGCGTCCGTCTGCAACCCTGCGGGGCAGGGGGTGGGGAAGGGGGCGGGGAGGGCCAGGCCTGGGGCTGCTCTAAAAAGGGCCACCTCACCCTGTCGGGGACCAAGGGGCTGCACCTCAGCGCCCACCAGGACGGCGCCAAGGTCCTCCTCTCCCAGGAGCGCGGGCGGGGCAGCAAGTGGAGGACCCTGGGAAACCGCACCGTTTGCAACGAGCCTGGGGGACCGCACCACTGGCATCGCCACGGCAACAAGCCGACCCCGACGCCCGCTGCTGACACCAGCTCCGCTGGCGCTAACGCCGGGCAGAGTAAGAGCAAAGCGGCCGGAGTCCGGCCGAGGGAAGAGGGACGGCGACGTAGATCTCATTCCCGCTAGCATTAGCGGCCTCACGGCTAACCGTAGCATGCTAACCCTGTACTGTCTCATCTGGCTGTTTAGAGGAACCCTTCACCCACTAAAGTAGAACGCCATTTTGAGGATGTCAGTAGACTTGGCTTTAGCCCTGCTCCCTCAAACCTCATCATCATTTAAGCACTTGACACCAACCTAGGACATGTGACCTGTCTCCATGCACAAATAAAATACGTTTCAACAATCTGCTACGGATGGCAGCTTTATTAGCGGCTGCATGTGAACTAATGGGACCAATTGTGGTGCCACTTCATTTAGGCGCAATAGATTTGAAAACAGTCCTAAAAAGTAGAGAGGAGGAGGTGAGCACATTTTCGACTAAAATCTATGAATTCTGGGGAAAGCAAAGAAAAATGTTTCTAAAAATCAAATGGGCGCCCATCTTCTGTGCCCTGTTCTTATTTTCGCTTTAGGTCACATTCTTGCGATTTTCACAGATGCTGTGGCTGCCCCAAACCCAACTGAAAGTGACCCAGAGAAGAAGCTCCCCTCTCTGCCTTACTCCACCAGAGACCCAGGCCCAGACCCACGCCCGTCCACCACACCTTTTTTCAGCCAGGAGTACGGTAGGTCCCCCCAAGGTCATGGGCTAAGTCAAGTCAGCAGTAAGGCCATTGTGTAGGTATTCTGATCTGATCCTTCTGCCTGCTCCCGTGTGCTGAGTTCACAGGGCTGGGCTGGGAGGTGGCTATGCTAGTTCTTACCTCCTTGGCTCTTGTGATTGGACTGCTCGTCCTCGTCCTCAGCATTTACTACAACAGGTGAGACAATGACTGCAATGTTTCCATCCGTAAAACTTGAGGGAAATGCTCCAGGTTGTGTCTGAGAATAGGGCCTACCCTTGCTGTTATTGTTTTACTCATAATAATGGTTCCTTTGATGGTTGAGCTGCTATGGTGTCATACCCGCACACAGCCCATCTCCTTCTCCCATTGATTATTTTCTGGCCCGTTTAACCCCTTAGGAAGAAGAAGGTGATGTGCGTGGTGAAGTCGTACACCCCGACCGGGGAAGCCAGCCTGCAAGGGTCCCCGGTGCCCAATGAGAGGGCACCCCTTACCCGTCACCCCATGAAGCCCCCCCGGTCCCCCTCACTGCAGAGAGGAGAGATCCTCATCGAATGGAAGGACGGCACCGTCACCCCCCTCTTCGACACCCACACCTATTTAGCAGACTGAGTAGCACGCACACTATATGTAGAAATACAGATTAATAGTGTTACATACCTGCCTGAGTCTTAGTTTATGATATGCATTTCATCAGTGCTGACTAGTAGGCTTAAATACCATGTTTAATTTGCTTTCTTCCAGTTTATTAACATTCACATTTGGGCTTGTGTCTAGACAACATTCCCAATGTTCTCAAAAAAAAAAAAGGGACTAGGGCAGTTTGCGCAATCAAAATACAGAATTTTTAAAAAAAATAAGGAAACCTGTCTCCATTGAATTGTGAAACGCCTCAACATGAATGTAACATGATGCATGTCCTAGTCTGCCGCCATTTTATTTGTAACGTGAAATGAAATGAGTTTTTCACTGTCCTTGTGGGACTGTTCGTGTGGATCCTCCAAGGTCCTGAGACTACTCCAGTAGTGTTGTATTTTTACTGTTGCCATTGGTTGGCATGTGGAAGCTTCAGCAGTATTAACTTTTTAACAAACTGACTGGTAGCATGTAAAGTAAAGGCTATAATAACAAAAACTTTGCTTTAACATTGCTGAACAGAAGTTATTTAATACTTGTCTCTCCTGCCTACAGTATTTGAGTTAAGATGCAGAGAAACTGTTCAGAATAAAACTGGAAATGCTCTAACCGAGAATGTATTTATATGTGGTGGAAAAATGACTCCAAATATACCACATATGTACATTTCTAATCGTTAAGTAATAATCAATAGTAATATTAAATCAGAATATTTTTTTAAAAATTGATTCTTTTAATGTGTGTAGTGTTGTAACTAAAACAATCTACTAAAACATAACTTATACCAAGATTATATAATGCAATTATTTTGAATAATATGCTGTTTTTAAACCTTTTTTTTTACACTATATGGTTCTTACTGTTGTACAAATAATTTTTTTGTAGTTTATGACCCAGGTGAAAAGATTTAAAAAGTTTCCTTCATGCTTTTTTGCCTATGCTTTAATAATAATTTTAGAAACTTGTCTAAAGTCTTCCTTGTTATTTTCATACCAAGAGTCTACTAAGGGTGCTTTTACTGCAAACCACCCTGAAGAGAAGTGAAAATGAATCTAAATTCAATAAAGGATGTGCTTAAGTAAATTTAATAGACAGTCTAATTGTGAAAAGCACTATTACACAGAGCATATGGTCTTTATACGTCTGTTAATACGTACACGTGAACATGTGACCCTTGTATTCAAATGCTGGACCAGAGCAAGAAAGAAGAACGCTTTGACTGTCCCGATATTGGAATCATTGTAATTATTTAGTTAAATTTCACTGTGACCCTTCTCATGTACTGTACCTTTTCCATGTGGGTCTTTGGGGCCACATTGCTGTTTTCTTTATTTTCACCTTTGAGCTCCTTAATCTCTGTAGGCACAAGCCTCCCAATACATTCTCCCATATTCGGCCATTTTAACGTTATACAATTCAGTTTACCTTGTGTAAAACTCATAATGGATAACAGTGCAAAGCAAAGGAGATGTGTTGAAATGTGCTCACTCTGTCAGTGCAATGGAAAGACGTCTAAACACGAGTCATATACTGCACCCGAAAACTCACTTTATCTAAATGAACAGAGGGTAAACGAAAAGTCACGCATTATAAATGCCTACATTGTCATAGGTCTATTCATCACAAAAGGCAAAAATTGAAAATATATTTATTTCTACAATTCAAAATCACAGTCATTTAAAAAAAATAATATAATCAGTCCCACTGGTTTCATAGATCTCTGGGACACAAATTTAGATCCAGTTAAACAAACCTGACGTGATATAAAAAACAGAAAATTTACATTCAGAATCAGGCGTTAAGTAATCGGCTATATCCTTCCATTAACAATCATTTGCTAACACAAATGTCCGCATCCTCTCATGGTCCTCTTTAGAAACTGTGACAGTTGGCTTTCTGCTGTAGCAGTCCGTAGGTCGCCTCGTTGTTCTTAAGGGCGTTTGCCCTGATCTGGATCTGCTCCTCCAGGAACACCTGGCTTCTGTTCAGGGATCGAAGCTCTACTTCCACCAGAGAGAGGCTCTCACTTAGCCTGTGGATGGGGGGGAGGCGGGGTCCAAAGTGTTGTAATAACAGTGAGAAAGACATAATCAAACACATACGGTGACCTACATACGTTTGGGATAAAGTCATATTTTTTCTTAGTTTAGCTCTGTACTCCACAATTTTAGATTTGCAATCAAACAATTCACATGTGGCTAAAGTGCAGGTTCTCAAATACCAACTGTTATTAAAGAGTATTTTTACACATTTTGGTTTCACCAGCACTTTCCATTCATACAACCCCCCTATTTCAGGGCACCATAATGTTTGGGACGCATTAATGTTACGTAAAATGAATTAGTCATGTTTAGTACATGGTCGCATATTATGGAGGGCACTGTACTTCAGTATATATATCCAGCTGTAATCCTGCAATGTAAATGCTATGTAAAAGTTGTGTCAGTCACTCTAGATAAATGCCTGTTATGTAATTTCTCACTGTACACACAAAGTGTGACAGTGAGTGGAAGAGGGTTAGGAGAAATGGATAAAGCTCTGCGTTCTCCTTACCCGCTGATGTAAGCAGACAGCTCCTGGACCATCGCTAGCAGCTGGACCTGCGCAGCGTCCTGGCACTGCTCTATCCCGGGCCTCTGACTGCGCGCAGCCAGCTGCACCTGCGCAACGCTCAGTTGCCCCTGCTTGGCCTCTATGCTCTCTCCAAGAGATGCCATGTTGTTGTCCACGCTTTCAGTATCTGCCAGCACCTGCAAAAGACCAAGAAATATCATTAGATATTATTAGTAATCAGAAGGTTGGTCAGGGTAATAACTCAAATAACCATGTACAGATGTCTTGGGGAAAATGTGTTCCGGCACAAAAACACATGTAAATATTAATGAACACAATGCAAATATGGCAGTGGTGTATGCTTGTGATACAATAATAACACACCTATACTGTAGGTCTAACCATATTTGTATACATTTGTACACATTTTCCTGCAAGTGAGCATCCCCATCTGCAAAAGTCAACCGTTAATCTCGGTTTTGGAACTTAAAAAAACCTTAAAGCAGCCCATCCCACTGGTGCAAAATCTGCCAAGCAGATGTTGCTTTTAGCAGCAATTCACCAGTTACTGCACAGGACAACAACACAGCATAAGCAGGTGGCACAAGCAGATTGGGTGCCTGATTGGCCAAGGGAGTCAGTGTAGAGAAATGAGGCATGGAAGCACAGCCTTTCCTCACTGGGCAGTACTTATCGATAAATATGTGTCACCCTGCAGGTATTCCTGTCCACAGTTTGCAGACGCATAAACAGGATTCTTCACTTATTGGAAAACTAGTTTTTAAGGTGGATGAGCCCGCATTTCCTCCCCTAACATCTGAGAGCCTCTTTCCGCGTACTTTGGCTAGGCTTTCTTCCATCTCTTCTTTGGCCTTCCTATTGTCTTGGGTATTTTCCTCTATGGCGCCCCCTGTGGCCTGGTGCTGCCGGCGCAAGTCCGTGGCCGTCCGCTCCAGCGTGCTCTGCGCCTGGGCCCTCAGGGATATCGAGTTCCTCCTCTGCTGCTCCAGCTTAGACACCTTCATGTTGGTGATAGTGTTCCAATCTTCTGAGCTCACGCTGAAAATATATAATTCAAATAAATAAATCTTTATTATTTTTTTCTTGTTGCAATGCCTTTTCAACTTTTTCTCCTAATCCAGAACGCCCAGTCTGTCATGCTAATTACTGAAATCTCTGCTATTGATTCAAGAGGGTAGAGATAAACATGCGCTCTGCTGTGAAACACATGACATAAAGCCTCTTAAGACAGTGGGGCCCATCCATACACTGAAACGTGCCTTAACAGGATTCGTCTCCCAGCTTTAAATCGTTTAAAAAGTACATAGATTCAGTACCATATGTTCTCCTAACATGAGTGTCTATGGGGGATTTAGTGTACAGACAATAGTCCCTTCATTTAAAGTCCTGGAAATGATGTGAAAATAGCTCAGTTGTGTAGAGCGTGATGAAATAATCTGAATACTTAATGAACTTCATTACCCACACTCACACAAGCTCTTGTTTTTGTGAAGTCTTTTTATTTACCTGCTGTTACCTCACCCAGAGAACTCAAGATGGAATGAAAAGTGTGAATTCCTATGTGTTCTTTAGCAGAAATATTTCAAATGCTTTGTAATTCTTGGTTAACAAACTCAATTCTTCCAGGTGATTGACACTTTGTCACACTGTATTAGGCCACCTATTCTCCCTCTTTACCCAGGAGTAGTGAGGTCAGGCTCCTCTGCATAGACCACATTAGGGGGTGGTTTGGTGAGGATACAGCAGAAACTATCAATCTGCTCAGCCTGGAAGTTGTCCTGTAGGTCCCTCTCCAGGAAGTACGTTGCAGAACGATTGAGCCTAGAGGGGCATTCACAGACATGGAGAAAAATTCAAGCAACTTTTCCTGACAATTAAATGCAAGTTGCAAGTTTTAAACACAGTTTCTACAATCACCAAAACTGACTAACCAAAATATGTTTGTGAAGAAAGAGAAAACACCAGAATTAAAGAAAAGTGTTGACTGAATCCAGGTGAGTACTTCATTATTATTGTATTAACATCCCATCCCCCCACCACCACCAAAAGAAAAGCTTGATTCACCTGGTCTGCTCATTGGTCTGTTTCAGTGTGCAGTGTAGCAGTGAGATCACTCTCTCGATGAGCTCTCTTTCCTTCATCAGTTCACTCTCTACCCTGTCAGGCGATGCCCCCACATATTTTTGCCTGCGGACACACACAGGCTAGTCTCTCCACAGGGTCGCCAGAGTGAAAAAAATAATGCAAAAAAAAAAACAACCAAAAAAATAAATAGTGCCTGGCTTGCTTGGTCTCGTGTAAAGAACAGTTGAATGAGTGTACATATGAAGTCAGCTCGATGTAGTGAAGACTAGCTGATAGCTTGAATCAAGCATTATCCCATCAAAGAACAGCAGGGTTGGCCCAATTGACCACAAACAAGTCATAAGAAGAAATGAAATGCATCCTATTACAAACATGTATGTAGTTATCAGTGATTCAGCCTGTAATTCATTTTAATTATACACCCATTAAAGGCTGTGTTAGTGTGTCCTGTTGATAATGGCAGCTGCTGATCGATAAGTGGATGACCAGAGCGGGTGATAACTGACCATTCAGAGGGAGGAGGCAGATCTGCATTATTAATGTGTGACACTGGGGGGTGCTGTCACCTTTCAGCCAAGCACAGCAGCGTGATCGTCAGGGCCTCAGAGCAGCTCTCGATCGCCCTCTCCAGCCTGGTCCCGAGCATCTGGAGCGCCTCGATCTCCTCCACCATCTCCTCCAGCTTCCTGTAGAGCTCCCCCCTCCACATCCGGACATCCTGGATCCTCTGAGCTGAACGTAGAGAGGGAGAACGGTTGGACGTTTACTGGAATTGACTATTGTGCCGTATTAACACGCATAGCCCATTCCACTAACCTACTGGATAAATTCCCAAGGAACAGACATTTTATGTTTGACAGAGCAATTACCTGCAGACTAAGACTAAGTCAGGATTGTATATCATTTTCAGTGACTCAGCAGTGTATTTATATTTACCGCTGAGTCACTGCCTCAGATCTATGGACTAATATGAAAATTATTTCCTAGCGGTAGCATTGCTTGCTACCAAGCTTCTTGTTGACGTCCTCTTGCATGCGCTCTGTAGCCTTGTTGGTCTGGTCCACCAACTTCTGGGTCTCAGCCATGACACGGTGGGCTCGCAAACGAATTCCCTCTGGATATCCGTAATCCCTCTGGCCTCTCAACACCCATTCTGGGGCCAAAAACGCTGGCGGCATCTCATTCATTTTTGACATCCTCTACGTGTCTTTTCTTCTGCTGTGTTTGAAAATTCTGAACCTTGTTTATCAGACAAGGTTTATCTCCCCCAGAATTGTATTAAAGCTTTATCTGGTTTTCTTCCTGAAAAACAGGTGACACAGTGGTTTAATGGCAAATCTGTAAGGTGAGATAGGTGATCTGACATTCTATTGCCCTGTGTCCAGTTACTTTAGTGCTTACACTTTGGGGCTGGCCTGGATATCAGATCCGGGTAGTGTACTACATGCACTGTACTGAGGGTCAGAGGTTTTGGGATTTGGATTAGGCTGGACCTCAGATGCTATATAGTAGGCTACTCAGATGTCTTGGGCCTTGCGCCAGACCTGTCTTGTCAATGTTATGTTTGCTAGCCTATTAAACACAAACTACTTCAAAACGCCCTCTCCTGCGATATTGACACGCAACATTGCTCAATTGTTCACGTTAGCTACTATTCCTATTGGGTTAGCCGGCTCATTTACAGCTGACTTGAGACATATTTTCAAATAATACACTTTCATCATTCCAGTTGATCAAAACTTTTTTTTTTTTCACCGAAGCTAATTTTCGATTATTTCGTTACAATATCGTGCGGGTTTCTTTAGGCCACCAGGCATTTTATGTTTCATTTATTAGGCCATCTCTTTGTCCTACTTTCTTGTATGAAAGATACTACTAAAATAAAGTTTATAAATCTAGGCTATTTATCATCGTGAAAATATTAAAATGTTGATCTTTATTTCATTTTTTAAACGTTGCACAAAAATTGGCCTACCCTCTATACTAGGGATGCTTTGACAATTGCCTGCTTACCTTGGAAAAGTCCGTTTTCAGATAGAATTCTTAATTTCAAATTTAAATCGTTAACCATTTGTTAATCATTTGACGCGGCAATGCTATGGAATGCTGGCAGTGTAACGTAGCGCTATCACGCAGCTGACTGCAAATATCATCGAACGCTATATCGACGGATTTTTGTGATGTATGCTTGGTTAGGTCAGGTGACGTGGAGTACGTCTGCAGCCTTCTAGACGGGGCTTGTGAAATTGAATTATTTTATGAAATGCAAAGAAAATTAAGTTAATTGATATTGTATCATAAAATTCAGGACTTGAAGCCCCCAACAACGAGCAGATACGTTAGTGGTCAATCAATGAAGCTTTTAATAAGAATCAAATGGACGGATATAAAATAATCTACTTTAGGCTAGAAGCTGGGGAACCACTCAGACAAATGGTTTGAGGCTTATTGAGAGCTGTCCCTCCCACTGGCAGATCAAGTGCATAGTGCCCAGTGCCCCGCCTTTTTGCCAAGGGCACCACCATCTCTCCTTCCTTTAACAGTAGAAGAATCAGAAAGTTCCAATGTTTTGAAGGGGCCCCCAAATAAGTTTTTGCCTAGGGCCCCTTACACTTGAATAGCACCTGGCTAATTCCTATTTGAACAATACAAAGAACATTTCCCCCTTTGAACCACCAGTAAGGTAACAGTGTTACTGTCATTGGCCATGTACAGTATAATGATCTTTATACATGGTGAATGGAGATGGATTAGCAGTTATTTGATTTATTTGCCTAGCCTTATACTCATTTATGCGATTCTGAATGCGAGTCTTCCACTCTGCCAGTGGTACTCTTGGTGCAATTTTGCCTGTGTTGTGTCCACATAGTGGTAATGTAGAGAATTATTTTCCTTAAGGGAGCAACGCTTTATAGCCACACCAAATGTACAGAACATTAAAAATGCGATTACAGTTTTGCTTTTAATAAATCTCAAAGAATCTTGTAACACACTTCAGCAACCATGAGATCCCATCTGGATGTTGCACTGCAGCCTTGTTGCAAGAACACTGATCGCAAATTATCTGGGGTGATGAGGGAGGGCTTTGCCCTAATTTTTGGTGGGTTTGTTTACACCATCAGCTTTTGGGAGCTGTGTCTCAGTGCAGCCAGTTCTGTTGCACAATGCGAGCAGCCAGATGTTAAAGTATTAGCAACACAAAAATGTTTCCCTCAAAGGCTGAAGAGAGTTGGCCAGGTTTGACCTTAGAAGTATTTTAATCCATAAAGGCTGGTTTTGCTTGAATACCAGCTGTCCTTATGTGAAGGAGACATGATGACCTATCTAGTGTTTCTTGTATGTGTTTCCCTGGTTAGGTCACATGCTGTACATTCTGTGGTAGCGATGCTGCTGATTAATATGAGTGGATGTATGTGCCTGTGACACATGGATAAAGGAAAAATGAAAAATCCTCCATCACCTCATAAAACAAGATCAAAAACTCATCATGGTGCCTGGCAAAGGAATTTCCCCACATGAGGTGAATGGTAATGCGTGTGTGTTTGTGTGTGTGCAGTGTGGTGTATAAATAGGATGGACAGTGTAAAATGTTTTGTTGTTTTGACTCTGTGCTGCAGCATATTGGATCTGAAATAAAACAATGTTTGTGAGGTTTATTTTGAGGGCATTATATATGTCATGTCATGTGACAGATATTCTGTTAAATGTAAAAGTACTGGAACGGTGACACAATTTTAGACAGGTGTGTGTGTGTGTGAAAGCGAGAGAGAGAGGCAGTCATGTGGATATTACATTGCAGTACAAGATGGAATGACATGGGTATCGCTCTACCTCAATATTCACTCATTTTACACTACGTGCAATACTCTGAAATCACCCAAAGAGGGCAGTCAATCGCTGTGACCACCCTAATAAGCACACATGCTAATGCCAGTGTTGATCAGTGTTGATGTGGTACAGCCTACAAAGTTATAAGTGCTCAAACACAATAAACATAATAATAAACATAATCAACATAATAGGCCTCAGGAGCCTTTACACAGTTTGGCAATTATTTACCTGTAGAGTCGGTTCGTACACTGGTATTTTGCAGTTAGACAATTACAATCAATGACTTCACCTCAATTACCTAATCTGACAACATTGTCGGCTGTCAACATTGTGCTCATAAGCAGCATGTGAAGCGAACCACCATGTGTTCTGTAATAAATCAGCAATGTAGAATATTGGTGTAAATGTGAAACTATCTCTTACCAGTTTAATGCTAATGAAATACCTTTAATGCAAACCCCCACCCCCAAATAATTGTAAACATAGACATCAGGACCTCTACATTTTTCAAATATTATGCAGCTAACTAAGTGAACCAAATAATTGAACTTGTCGTATAAATAGGTGAATGTTCCGCATTATGTTTTAGTCTTTTTGGTGAATAGTACAATACATCAACACTCAATACATTTGCAGGAACTACGCATACCTATTAAACCGTATTTTCTGGAAGAGAAAAAAAAAAAACTTTTAGATTAAATGGACAAACGAATACGCATATTATGTGATGCACTCCACCAGGACTGTGTTTATCCTCAAGTACCCCTGGACACATTCCGCGTATTATTCTGCAGCGCATTCTGAACCAGTTCCAAGAACCGTGTGAGAAAGCGCCTGCCGCCAGTGGAAAAAGAAGCATGGTAGGCGAGCGTGATTCATAGCCGTTGAGAGGGTGGCACATGGGACGTCATTCCCTGCCAAGCAATGACTGCCAGAAAAAAGGATAAAAAGACAAAGGAGGACAGGTTTCCGAGACTAGAACACCCAGTCACACGCCCACAGCGCCGAGCAAGTCCACGCAGGGGTTGGAAGGCGTGGAGCCTTTGTCGAAACTCGGTTCGACAACACGTGTAAGGTGTTTGGCGTCGCCCTTAAACTGGGTAGATTTAAAGTGAGTGCATCACACGTGATCTCGGTATAATGTTCTATTACACATGAGGGGTTTAAAGATTATACTTTCACACGTTTTTCCTTTAATGGAATATATTTACTTTATTGTTTTCTTTCATGAAATGGTCTATGACTGATTTTTGGTTCTCGATTGCTATCTCTGAGTGATTTATCAGTTGCTCTTTTTTTCCCCAAAACCTTTCAAATCATGTTCAGATTATCTGGTGATTATCAGTGACCTGCCAAAGAAAGTATGTATGTCAAACAATTTCTAACAATTTGTACAGATAAAATCAATTCATACGCTTGATGTTGCATGCTGGCAATTGCCGAAGCCTGCATAATGTTGTGGAAATATTTTTCCTTGTTTACATGACAAGTAACTGCCAGTATTCAAGGATCATGATAGCACTTGCATTTCTAGGAAACTAACACGTGACATATTTTTTTCTATACGCCAATTAGACATGTGGACTACTACTGAACAGACAAACAGACCTCTCCTACTACTTACATTTGTTGCTCTGAACCTTAATCGACCATTTATTTATGTAGTTTCTTTTATTTAAGAGGAAAGCATGAGAGAGTCTGTCAATGAAATCACTCTTGAAATAACAGCCGGGATTTTGAGAATGGAACCTAGGAAAATAATTTGTTGGGAATATTCTTGGTCAGCTCAGTGAGCACTTTCAACAAAAAATGAAAAATTTGTCGTAACAAATTCACAATGTACGTGTTAAGTACATTTCTTGTGACTCTCTCTGTATTGTAACAGAGCCTAACATTCAAATGTGGAGCTGGTGCTTTGAACACGACAAAACACTAAAGTGTGTATTACGAGTATTTAAACAGTTGACAATATTTGACTCAAATCAATACCTGTGAAATATTTTATGCAACTGCTGTAAATGCCAATGGAATTTGCTAACTCTCATGAGCCATCTAAATTCCCATGATCCTCCAGTGGGTCCCAATCTACAGTTGGCCCACTCGACTGTAATGTCAGAAAGCCTCGGTTCACGCAAAGGCTGGAGCCAAAAGACGTAGACACTTCCTGTGATGGCATGGCTCTGTGAATTATTGTCATTTTCATCATTAGGATGCGCAGTCCCTTGGTGAAGCACCCACTGATAAGGGGTAATTGCTCCGTCCTCCACCCTCTGGCCGCTGTCATGGTCCGATCAGATTCCTGCAAAGCTAACCGAGCTCTCCCTTACCCTCTTGACTTGAGCTGATGTAGAAATTATTATTTAAGGGTTGTGAGTCAGACATTCAGTTATTGCAAAGTACAACAGCAGGTTATTAACGCCGTTGTATCTGTCAAACTGTCTGCCTGGAACTGTCCATAATATATGCACACATGTGTGCACGCACGCACACACACACATACACACACGCACACACACACACACACACACACACACACACACAAGAGTACTCAAGAGCCTGAACTCAAATAGATCCTATATTTGGGACTTTAGTCAGTTGTTTTGACTTCTAACATTGACTCTGAACCAGTACTTTTTTTTTCCAAGGTTAGAACACAAACAAACAATGAAGAGCAAAAGAAAAAGTACATGCGGATGAAAAAGCGAGGCATTGAATGTGGAATTTGACAGAGACCACACCCTGTCATGCTGTTGCAGATGCCCATTATCAAGGGCTCATGGGTGCGGTAGTCAACTGTCTGGAGACCAACAGTCTTTTCAGGAAAGAAAAACAAACTCCATTTCGAGGTTTATTAAGATCAAGCAGAAGCCTGTATTCACTGAATACAAGCTTCTGCAGACTGCTGTTTTGATACATGTATTGCCTTAGGGCGATGTTCAGCAAATCTTTCAACTCCGGTTTCTGTGAGTCCAGAAATGAAAAGGTACTCTACTAGAGTTACACAGAACATTCGTTTTGTGTGTAAACAACAAAAGGACGTGGGTAACAGGTAAATACATACAGTACCTTATAACTGGTATAACTCTGAGAAACCCTTTGTTTCAAACCGGATATGGCAAAGACGAGCATATTCAAATAATATTGCCTCTAATTAATTTGGTATCAAAAAGTACATTTGAAATCCCAGTGAATGGATGTTTGTCACTATATGACCAAAAGTATCTTGACACTCAATGGTCTGGGGCTGTTTCATGGTTTGGGCTAGGCCCCTTAGTTCCAGTAAAGGAAAATTGTAGTGCTACAGTCTACAATGACATTCTAGATGATTCTGGGCTTCCCCAACAATTTTGGCAAGGCACTTACCTGTTTCAGCATGGCAGTGCCCCCAGGCACACAGCAAGGGCTTTATAGAAATGGTTTTGTCGAGAACGGCGTGGAAGAACTTGACTGGCCTGAACAGAGTCCTGACCTCAACCCCATCCAGCACCTTTGGGGTCAATTGGAAAGCCAACGGCAAGCCAGGCCTAATCGCCCAATCAGTGCCCGACCTCACTAATGCTCTTCTGGTTGAATGGAAACAAATTCCTGCAGCAATGCTACAATATCTAGGCCTTACCTGAAGAGTGGAGGTTGTTATAGCAGTAACAGGTGAACCAACGTCATATTAATGCCCATAATTTTGGACGAGATGTTGGATATCAGGTGTCCACATACTTTTAGCCACGTAGTGTAGATAAGGGCAAAGGCTGCTCCTCTGGGTTCTCATTACGAGACCGGATGAGTACCTTTTCCTGGAACCCCTCGCCACTGCCTCCTCACACTTCCCGCACTCAAGAGATTAGGCAACCGGACATTTCCGAAGTGCGCCTTTATCGACCGTATTGCACACGCCAGTGAGCTTGCCCAACGGCACAAGTCATTCAGAGTTCACTCAGACAAACAAGCAGGCCTGGGAGATATCCAGGCTGGTTATTACGTTCAGCTGCTCCCACCAGCGACGCAAGCTTCCAGTGGCTAACCCCAGCGCATCCAGGCTCTGTTTCAGCGCTGCAAGGATTCACGGATTCACTTAAAAACTTTATTTTCTGCTATTGCTGCAGAAGAAATTCATTCTGAATCTCATTAGTGCAGATGTTATGGCCCAGTCACCTTCCAATCATCCTGAAAAGACAAGCCAACCAATGAACACTGTTAGTGTACACAGCTATGTCAGGAGTTTGCTGAACAGGTGAGATAGGTGCCTTCATTCACCACTTAATAAGACTAAATGAATTAATCTCCACCTAGAAGACACTATCTTCAATGCATTCGGTCCCCATGAAGTTTTCTTGCACTCGATGACCACTGAATCAGTTAGTTGAATATTTCAAACCACCAAAACCTCCCTCTAGTCCAGCCAAACAGAACATATCTCAACCTATACCTTTGTAGCAATCAAAATGAAGAGTCTGGTTGTTTACAGACAACTATTGCAGATATTAAATGGAATGGTTTCACTTCATTGAGAGGTTAATGCTCATTGAATGCGAGGCTTTAAGAACAGTCTAGTTTCTAGCTCCTTCCCCAGTCGTTGGGAGGAACTCTGATAAGCATGAATAAAAAGCACTAAATTATTTTAATTAACAAGAAACATTTGAGAATTTTTTCATATGAAGTGGAATTTCACAGATTTTTCTGGAGAAATCCTTTCCAAATTGGTTATAGAAAAGAAGAAAAAGACATTCCTTTATGGCAGCAGAAGGGTAGTCCCATCCTCGGAGAGGTACATGCCTGTCACCCTTAGGCTGCGTAAACCTGTAGCCTAAGGGTGGAACAAGTAAAATCCACTGAAGATTTCTTAATCCACTTTAACAAAAAACAGAACCCACTGTGAGGTCACCGTATGTACAAGTAGACAGTGAAGTCAGTGTTGGTGTGCTGGCAATGCCTTAAGGATAGACCTTTCTTTGTTGGAGATGTAGCAGCCACCAGAAGCTTCTCTGTGTTCTGAAATGGGGGAAGGGGGGGGGCGGGGCCTAGGGGAGCAGAGTTGTGATATGTTGTCAGATATGTTGTCAGATATGTTGGCGCATTATGGAAATTAGCAGAAGGTAAATTCCGTACAAATATTAAGAAGAGTTTGTGGAATAGCCTGCCAGGTCACGTAGTAGAGGCAGAAACTCTGGGGATTTTCAAGACTAGGCTTGATACGGTGTTAGATACTATCTAGTCTGTAGTTAATCAGAGCACTAGTCAGCACTAGTCATTTAGTCAGGAAAATGGCAAGCATTGTTGGGCATTATTTTATCATGGCATGCATTCTAGCTCTAGCCAGAATGGACTATCTAACTGAAACAACTCCTCAAGTATTGGTGCTCACCTATTCTTTGGTGCCCATGAGGATATGTTTCTGAATAGTTTAAAAATGAGGATCCAGGGGTACAGAATGCTTTTGAAAATAACCTGATTTTGACATAACTCTATTGAATTTTTTTTAAAAATTGTGGGTGCAGTTTTTAAAATGAGGTTCATTTTAGATTATTTTAGATTGTTACTTAGAAGGGTTGTGGGATTGTGAGACCTTTTGCCAGCAGCTTGCCTAAAAGAGGTATTTATGACATGTGCAACCAGTTTTGGCTCTAATTTGATTCTAAAAAATCACTAATGATTGGAAATTGAAGTCCCAGTAAAGTCTTATGTACTATGATCACCAAAAATGTTCACTAAGTATTGTTTTCTCAAGGAACAATGATAGAAAGTTTGAGATGTCAGAATGCTGCAAACGTCAATGCAACCACCACGTCCGCAAATGGCCTGTCTTCCATGTCTAAATTTGTGTGTTGAGATTATCACGTTATCGGGTCATTGTGACGCCCGCTATTATCCTTTTGTCTGTTTATTCAGTCACGGAGTTGAATAAACACAGAGCCAGTGGCGATGTACACAGCCCGATGCAGACCACAGTGTTATTGGATGTTTTAGTTTACATTATCAAGCCAAGATTGTCTGTGAGTGGTCCCAACCGACACACCCACAACCTGTAAAAAAAAAGAATAAAATTGGGGAGGGCAATAAGGTTTATGCACGGTTCACTTGAAAAGCAAAAACTTCTCCTATGAATTTTTTTTCATGCTTTTTAACTGCATAAGTGTTATGCCACATCATCCTAAAATCCAACCAATCACATTTTAAATCACTCATTGATCAGAAACATTTAAGATTCCAAATAAAGTTCCATTTTTTTGAACTCCTTAGAAGATAAACAGTGGAAACATGGTGCCCAGGGGGATGATACAAGGGGTAATGTGGGGCTGCCATAATTGCAGACACAATTTGAATGGAGTTAATTCATGTTCAGAAAAAAACATGTGCAAAAATAAATGCACAGACAAATGGCACTGATTATATCTGCACAAGTATGCAAGAGAACAAATAAAATCATGTTCTGCTGCACTGTTAGCTCACCAGTGCATTTGAGGAATATCTAAAGATGTAAGCCAATTCAAAACCTCCATGCATCTAGCCTCCACTATGACAGTAGTGACTATAAAGCAACTTACTTTGGAGTGAAGGTCGGTATCTCAGGGAAGTGATTAGTTGGACATACTAAACTGGACATATAATAATTAAATCTGTAAAATGATACAGACCTGGCTCATCCAAGCATAAACTGCTCAGGTTTCATTTTCTAACAGTTTCCAGATTATTAATGGTTATGAATCTTTCTTGCCAGTCCTGTTAAGCAAGTGTAGTTTGTGTTCAAAAGCGGATTCGCACTTCACCATTCAGGGTTCACAGATTTTCACAGACCTTTTCTGACCTTTCAAAGGTTACAATTTTCATACCAGGTTTACTGTCTGCAACAAAAGGAAATCCAGATTAAACTGGATAGATCAGGAATGCTGATCATAGTCCAAAATAATATTATAGGTGTAGCAGAGCGAATATCTGTCTAATGGTACTTTCTTTTGTTACAATTGTGTACAAGTCACGCACAATACAAAAACAAGGGCAACAAGAATTGGAACACAACCTAAAATCCCTTGTGCCCAAAGTAAAACATAACAAAGAATTTCTAAAGAAATTTCCTCCAACATACTATAAACAAACTCTTATTACAAAGACACAAAAACGAAACCCAAAAACCACAAAATACATGTACAAACGGTCATAGGTATTGGACAAAACAGGTAAGGCCAAAGCCGGGCCTACAGAAGACTACTAACCCTAGTCTGCAATAAATAGTCATCTTTCTCCCGATGAAAACAAGAAATGGCAAGTCTTCCACAGGCTTCCTACTCTGACCTAAAACCTAACCAAAACATGCACATTAAAGAAAAAGAACATTATTCGTCCAAACAGCATAGATAAAAACACAAAGAAATAACTAAAACAATGGCATGAGTTTGTATCATAGCACATGGTCCAGACACTAAACTGCTCCACAAAAGCCTCTCCTTGTTCTTCAGCTGCAGCAGGCTTATATTGGGCCACAGGCAGGTGAAGTCAATCAGGCAATTAGTAGCTCGTTGAGGTGGAGCACAGGTAGGGAGAGAAGCACAGATCACATGCAGGGGGTTAGGTTCAGCACCTGCACATAATACAATACAAACTGTGCTTTGTGAGGTTAATATCACACTTATCAATTAGCAATGGTCCTCTGTGCATTCTTGGTGATACTGCATTCTTGTCTTTACAGTGATGTTCTACACTACTGCATGTCGCTGTGGACAAGAGTGTCTGCTAAGTGACCGTGATGTAATGTAATGTGCAGTCGCACATGTGTGATCTGGTTCACGGAGTAAAGGAAGGTACTCAAGTCAACCACATCATACATGTTCTTGGTCCTGGGTTTTTAATAGGGTGCCCATGGACCCCTGGGTTTTCTTGAAGTTACTGCACAGGCCCCTGTTGTCATGGTTCTGTGTTTTCCTGTCTGTGTTTCCCTTGTTGGGCCGCCAGATGGCGGCACTTCTGTTTTGTGTCCTGCTCCCCCCTGTTAATTGTATTATTGTTGTCTCGTTATTCTATCATTGTTCCCACCTGTGTCTTGTTATCCCCTCCTTTTCTGGGTTGATTGTTTTTTGAGTTCACCTGTGTCTTGTTACCCCCCTGTCTATTTAAGTTCTTTGTTCCCTTAACTCAGGTGCTGGTTCCTTGTGTTTGTTGGACTTACATGTATCTGCCTGCCTGTGTTTTTGACCTGTTTGTGTTTGTTTCCGACTTGTGTTTGTTTCAGACCGTATGTACCTGCCTGTGTTTTTGACCTGTTTGTGTTTCTTACTTTGTTTCCGCTTGTGTGTTTCTGTGCGTTTCTGCCGTTTGTTTTCCGTACTGGTGTAGTTCTGTTTTTGTATTTGTTTTTAGTTTTCGTTTTATGCCCCTCGTGGCTCTTTGTTTGTTCCGCTTTTTATTTTTTAGTAAAGTCTTGTATCAACTTTTTGAGTTCCGTGTTTTTTCCCACTCTGCGCCTGGGTCCCACCCCCCGTACCGTGACACCTGTCCAGACTTGATATCCAATGACTATGTATAGATTTGGCATTTGAAAACATAAAACCTTAAAATACAAAAATATAACCCTTTCATGCTATGATGATGGTCCCCTGGATGCCTTTGAGTCTGGGTGGGGGTCCCTGGATTACAAAATGTTGAAAATAAGTGAATATCTAAAGGAAAGGAGCTAATAGTCTGGATGTGTCCCTGTGGTGATCCCCGACACAGAAACAGTGTCTGTGTATGGTTGTTTATGCGCTGTTCTGTTTCAAGAACTACTAGAACAAGCTGAATTCATGTTATTTCTGTAACCATGGCAGCATGCTACAGCTGTTTGGAACACAAATTGTCTTTGGCACAAAAAGACAGTTCATGAAGGCCAACACGTCAATCTTTGGTCTGTATCCCACAATGGCCTCTGCATATATTACATAAGACTCGTTGGAGGGCCAGTGCTATAAAACTGAACTGTTACGCATTCCTACACCCCCCCCCCCAAAAAAAAATCTTCCATCTGTATATTTCAGCATATCCCCAAGAAGTCCTAACAATGGCCAGTTAGTTGTTTGTGTTTCCCCTTCCTCCCAGTTTCCTCTGAATGCTTAGTAACTATTAATTTGAGATCTATAGGTCACATGAGAAAGATGTAGGATGATTTGTGAATTGTGCCATCCAGTTCAGATCCAGGCTATGCCACCCAGAAAAAGGTAGTAAGTCTGCTATTAGGGTGGCAGGCCCCAGCTACTCCCTGTGTGTTTAAAAAAAAAAAGTAATGGACATTTATAGAACAGAGACAAAAGATATTAATGAATGTGGTACTTCATAAAGAAAAGGGTTTGAAAATCCATCCTCAAATGTTTAAATGTTTCAAATGTAATAATTTAATCCATTTTCTTGGAAACAGGTTGCGATAAAACCACTTCTGCTGCAGCTATTACAAATAACTCAACAGTTCAACGTCGACTGTATGCGCAAATATCATAATAGATGAAGACCAAAAAGAACTGGAATATGACAAATGCTAAATTAATTGACACATCTGACTATATTCCTTTTCACAGCACATACACGCTGTAACATGTACCTTTTTAGTTCAGTGACCCACACATTTTGAATACAAAAAAAAGCAAAGCAGAATCTGTTTCGGCAAGTACTGTTATTGGCTTGGGGATTTACTGTGGGTCCAGCATTATTTCAGATTTCCGTTGAATGTAAGGCCTGACGCAGGAATTAAATGCCACTGCTTGCATAGACTTGATGGTATGAAGCCAAACAATAAATTTCGGTATTAGTATTATTACCGCTGTCTTTATTAGGATGATTTTGCATCATTCAGCACCGTACATTACACCGTATGAAAAACCCCACATGCTCAGACCGGCAGGGTCATTACAATCACAAGAGCAAGCCCAGACTAAGCAGCTGGCTCTCACAATGCCCAAGAATGTGCCATTCCAGCGTTTCAGACAAACAGGATGATCGCCCCGAAGATACCCTGAGCTTCTAGGAAAAACGCTCGATTAGAGTGCGGTGGGTTTGTGGGTTTCCGCAACTCCAGCATCGAAGGTCATCCCTGGCATTGGTTGATGTTTCTTCGCCGGTCAGTCGGACCGGTTTAACTGTATCGAGATATTTCGCAAGCAGTGCGTGAGTAATGCCGAAGTCTGAAATGGGTGGTTTTTTTTGATCACACTGTGCAATCGCTCAGCCCTAAACTGCCCTGTACTGTTTTCTCTCAGTCTTCCAATGTTTATTCTTTATCTTTGTCCCCTTTTTTCTTAATAAGATCCCCATTTTGTTAGGCCCGTGAGTGTCTTCCATCGCAGTGTTGATGCAGGAGAGCGCAGAGTAGAACGAGTTCTCCCCAAAAAGCACAATCCCTCCCCAGTCACTTGTTCCTTTTTTACGTGCAGTCTACAGTCAGCTAGCTAATCCCCACAGCCACTGCACGGCTGAAAAGTATTTTTATTACACGCTTAGTGCAGGAGGCTGCGGGTGCAGGTCGACCTGGGAGGACGCTATCCACTAACGTGCTAGAAAAAGCTGAGCCAAACCCTGCCAACTTAAACAGCCCCTCCCTGGGTGATACAGCAGCCAATTATGTTTCCCCCAGGGAGACCCCTGGTACCGGAATATTTGAGATTCAATTCCAAACCGTTAGTGCACTGGGGCGTTACTGCACGAAGGGGCTGGAGCTTTAGTTGGACTTCAGCTTTTTTCACTTGCTATACTTGCTTGCCCTGTTTCAGATGTGCCAAATTTCCTGTGAACAGCTTATTGTGAGGCTAAACCCATGCCCAACCGCCTACACACTAAATAATTGTATGTTTTTTGCTGGCTGCCTTCCCCAGAATTGCCAACTCGATTAACTGACTCAATTTGAGACCACAAACTGGTGTGGGAGGGCAGATTTTAGATTCTATGGGTTCTGTCAAAGATGGGTAGCCAATCAGCAGTCATCTCCGTGATGTTTATGAACTTGCGACAGGTTATGTAAGTTGTTTAATCACAGAGCGGCCTTGTTTTTACTTGTAGTCGTTTTACTTGGTGAGAGATGTGTTCAGGTAGCGTGAGAGAGAGAGAGAGAGAGAGAGAGAGAGCCCGAAAGCACATATCTCATGAAGAAGGTGTGAGAGTTGGCAAACGTGGTCTTCCCTGCACAGTGAACAGAGTAACTGTGATGCATGCTCTAGCGCATCAGATGCACCCACAGCGCATCTGCATGCACCCACAATGCAAAAAAGAGCAGCGCTCAGCATTAAACCGGGTTTAAGGAGGACGGTATACAGGCGGCTTTCTTCCAGACGCCGCATAAAGTGCGTTATTTATGGCGGTGGAAAGGGATACAGGGAAGCATGGCAGCGAATGTTAATGTTCACCTTGCTCGAAGCAGAAAACCATTTCATTCAGGATGATGCACCACACTTGGTTTGACTGATCCAGATTGTGGGCGGTTTTCTGGGACTGAAAACTTTGGTGAAAAAATGACCAACCCAATGAATTCCCAGGAAATCCAGCTATTGGGAATAATGGCAGTGGGGGAAATTCAGAGGACAGGTACATTTTTCCTGGACCCAGACATTCAGGGCTGACTTGAGGTAATGACGTGAGGAACATATGTTTTTTTTTATGCACTCCCTGCTATGCAGAACTCACACACATCCTTACTTATGCAATTGAGATAAGCAATGGCTTATCTCTGAAATGGGTTGTGCTGAACATAATTAGATTTGCTCATCCCATCTCACGTCAACAGGTGGAAATTGCCCCGAGTTCCCTTTCCGTTGCTTTTCCTTCCTCTATAAAATTAAAAAATAAACTGCAATTTCCTTTATGGAAACCCATTATTTGGAGCCACAAGACATGGGTAACTTTAATTATAAAATAGCTAAAAGCTTATATGCCCTGCGATAGATTGGCGAGTGTCCAAGGTGTATTCTTGCCTCCCAACGCACACTGGGATTGGCTCCAGCATGCCCACAACCTTAACCAAGATATGCGGGCATAAATAATGAATGGATGGATGGAAGTTTATACGGTACATTTAAAGCGGATTTTTTCAGTTTCTCAATTGCCTAAATCCCTAAATTAAACTACGGCTTGTAAGAAACAACAGACCCAGGAGTACACTTAAACATAGGTCTTACGAGGCACACTTTCATTTGTAAAATGATAAGGGAAAGGCATTATCTTGAGTTGATGAATAACCCCACCTGAAGGTAAAGAATTCCAAAGATGATGAAAGGTGAGACAGATGGGAACAGCACAGCCAAACAAAACAAGCCTGAAACTTCATCCCAAACTCTCAACTCAACCCACATTTATAAGAAAAAAAAGCCTTTATTGTAACACAAAAACAAACAACAAAATCTCCCTGGCCCATTAAACGTACAAAACATTTTTCATAAAATACAAAATACAAATGCATTGCATTGCAATAGAGCTCACGATAAATGCCTTTTCGTTTAAGTGAGAATCAGGAAAGTATACAAACTCTGAGATTAAAAGCAGTAACAGTATTTACAGCTTTGCCAGGAAGCTTTTCGAAATGAGGCAACAAGTGACTTTCCTTGGCATGGCCTCTTCAGAGTACAGACAGCAAGCAAGGTAAAATGATTTACAAATCTTTGAAATTAGCTCTTTTGCATGGGATGTGCTTTTTTGGTCATTTTAAGCATGGTAGCATTTAAACACTTGACATTGACATACTAGCTTTGGAATCCAAGTGGATAGATATTTTTTTGTTAGAATTAGTGCTGAACTTTTTAAACATATTTTGTACTGTTGTGATTATGGGGGAATATAGATCTATTTTTTCTCTCTCTCTCACTCTTGACCAGGACACATTCACATACCAAAACTCAGTATGTCTACACTTACCTCATTAGTCAATCGAAAGGACACAGCACCATCACTCCTTTAAAGCACTACCAGGTGAAATTTAAAGGATTCAGACAAAATTAAAACCAATTTGTCGCAAATGTTAACAAAAACGATTACGTTTTGCTCTGGAAGTTTCGTAAAGAAAAGCATTTTCTATACAAATATATATAAATCTACTATACATTATAAAACAGAGAATACTGTCTGCACAGGGATTCAAAACTAAGTTACAGGATTTCCTTGTTTTTGGGAGAATATCAGATATCAGAGAATTAATATAATTCTATGTCAGTGCAGACAGGGAGCAACCATTTTTTTAAATTGGTGGAAAGCCTGGATTGTGATCAAATCAGGAAAAAACCCCGCCCCCACAAATCAAAGAGCTGCAAGAAGATGAAGTGGGTAGAGGAAACGATGGGTCTGTGCATTGTCCACAGGCACTGAAGCTGGAGTACGGACACACACTCTTCAGGTGTTACTGCCCAAATCCCATCAGGACAAGTGACTGCAGTTTGAGTTCAGTGAGCCAACAACAGGGGGCGCTGCCCAGTCAAGAGGTAAGGGCGTTTATGACAGGTGAAGGAGGGGCAAAACAAGGAGGTGGGGTAAGGTTTTGGATAAGACCCAAGGCTATGTGTCGGTCTCACGCCGCATCTTTGGTCGCGACGTTTGACAGCTTGATACGCTCGTCTTCTGTCGCCTCCATCTTGTCCCGCGCCTCTCCCTCCACGTGGAAACCCACCATCAGCTGGTACACCAGCACCCCTACCACTGTGCCCAGGAAGGGGGCAAAAATGGGCACGAAGAACCAGTATGAATTGGCCCTGTGGGTGGAAAGAGAGAGAGAGTGGGTGAGACAAGCAACGTCTATTTCACAATGTTGCCTTGCTAAGTACAGGAAGGGAGGAAGTTGGGTGTTGATAGTGCACTATTCAGTAGAGGGGGTGAGGATAAGGTTTCACTGAAAATGAGTCGGTCATTGGACGCAGGCTCAGCTATTTTTACTTCCCATTAGATAGAAAAGCTGTTTGTTTATGGGTCGAGACTGGGCCATATTTTCTTATTAGCCAATATGATTTCCAACACTCCCATAAAAAAGCATCTTTGTATCTTTGTTAAGAGGACTATGCAAATAAACTATGTTACTGAGATGGGATGGACATATGCTTTGTTTGGGAGGTAGCGATACGAGGGGCTATCCCTCCCTCCCAAACAAAGTGATGTCGGTGGGTAAAGGGTTCCAGAAAAAGAGGGGAACACACTCACGTGAACACCTCCCTGCCCCAGCCTGCCAGAGCGGTGAAGAGACGGGGTCCGAAGTCCCTGGCCGGGTTGACGGCGTATCCAGAGTTGAAGCCCATGGACAGGCCGATGACCAGCACCACAAAGCCCACGGTGAAGGCCTCCAGGCCCCGGGGGATGGGGTTGTTGTAAGGGTCCACGATCGCCAGGATGCACACGATCAGTGCCGCCGTGCCAATCAGCTGCAGCCACAAGCCAAGTGTTCAAATTCTCACAAAACTCTATGAGCTAGGGAGTGGCTACAACATTGTTCCCACTTGTTTGACATTTTTGGTTGCCGATCTGTTTTTATAACTCATGCCCCACCTACAACTGGGGTAAAAATCTATTTGTTACTCATGCCCTACGTTACAGATTACAGTGAAAATGTGCAAGATAGATACAATTTACCACAAAAATGTAAGGCAAAAATGACAAATTTAAGGGCAGGTAGTCATTTTGTTATGAGTGATAAAACTAATAGTTGAAATTCTATTATCATAGATGTACTCAGGAGCCAGGAGGTTGTTGTTGCACTCTGAGGAAAGTGCCTGTCTGACATGTCAAAAAAAAAAACTTACCTGGTCAAAGAAACCATTGAGGAGGGTCAGATGATTTGAAGGGTAGGTGGCAAAGATCCCGGCTGTGGCTTTTTCCCCAACAACAATGAGATCGTTTTTGCCGAAGTCCCACATTGCATCTGGAGAGAACACAGAAACATGAGCACGCGGTCAGAGCAATTCAGTAATTGCACCTTTGTGATCTTTGTCTCATCCCAAAGAGCCCAACTCAATTTGACCATATGAACATGCACCATTGTATCAGGGACCTTATTTAGGCTGAAGCCTAAGATCTGAATTCCCTTGTTCCTCCACTCAAGTCCCAACTGTGGTGTCAATCACCCCAAACAAACTCACCGTAGTACAAGCCGAAAATGACTCCAGAACCCAAGAAGGCCCCCAGGGTTTGAAACAGGAAGTACACTGGGAACTTTATCCATGGTTCTCTCCCGAGTAGGCACTGGGCGAAGGTCACAGTGGGGTTCAGATGGCCACCTGTGGGCCAGAGATAAGGGGGGGGGGTTAACAACAGAACTCATCCCTCGCTCTCCTAGAAAAAGAGGCTCAGATGGAGGCCTCTGGTCTCATCTCAGAGCTCGGCTGGAAACGTATTGAAGGCCGAAGATGCTTTCTTTGACCCGTGATGGCGAATGCCTTGTGCTAGTGGCTGAAAATGGACCGCCATACATGTGTTTCTATGCATGTTGTGCCAGTAAACCAGCATGTGTCGACCAGAAAGCCTTAACATGACACGCCGAAGCATGAGCTTGTGTTTCTGTGCTCTGCTCATTTGAAGTGCTTTCAGATTGGAGACATCAGAGGAAACGCCTGTAGCGGGAGATGACTCACCTGAAACCTGTCCGCAGACCAGGATACCCAGAGTGGCGGCGAAGCCGAAGGCGAAGTTCACCGTGAGGAACATGCCATGAGAGCCAGCGCTCAGCACCACTTGGGCCACCGCGCCACAGCCGAACATCTGCAAAGGTGGAGGTAGAGACCCAGAACCGAGTGAGGATTATCTAACACTAACACTCAACTGTGTGTCTTTAACATGGAGACCATCTCATTCCAAACACTCAACTGTGTGTCTTTAACATGGAGACCATCTCATTCCAAACATTCAACTGTGTGTCTTTAACATGGAGACCATCTCATTCCACCTACCAGCTGTTTTGACTTTTTTTTTTAGTTAATCTTTCAGCTTAGTAACATGTAATTCCACACCCTAAACTGAAATAGCTCAAATGGGTTCTTGAGTCACCGCACTAACAGAAGTGAGAATGATTCACTGTTGTAGACTGTGATTGACATGAGTCAGTAATCAGAAAGAGTTGTAAACTGTTAAACTGGGAGTTAAGTGGCCTGTGTGTACGAAACTGAACAGGCAGAGGGATTTTTGGGAAAATCAGCACTACTAATGCCCAAAGACTAGGCTAGCTGTTGGTTTACTGCTTCGTACAGGGTCCATCCGCTAAGGGAAAACAGAGACAGGAAAACTGTTCAAGGGAAGGGAAGAAGGTGGAGGCATTGGAAAATTTTGTAAAATGAGTATGATTGAAAGATCTTAGGATTAATTTGCCTTCTATTACTTAAGTCCCTTCGACTGAAAGGCATGCATTGGACTTAGAGGACTGACAAGGCAGACAACAATGACCTTTTCTGTAGACCTGAAGGACCTTCCTGGGCCAGTAGCCCCGAAGGCCAGGAGGGGCGTGCCAAGCATGAGCCCCACCGACAGGCCACCCTCATCAAAGTGACCTCCAGGGACAAAGAGCGCTTGTTCGGGGGATGTTTAACCATCACTACCCTTGTTCTGTGTAATGCAACTGACCCACCCGCCCCCCCTTCGGTTCATACATATCGCACCATGTGATTGGCCTCATCCGTGTCAGGGATAAGGTAACATAGGGGCCAATTATCTTAGCTATCCATTTTGCAAAATTCCCGGAAAAAGAACACCATCCAAGCATAGTTTTAGTCATACTTTCGAACATCTACCGTGAATCACATGGGATGCTGTTCAGCCCACTGCCCACATGCAGGAGAACTAGCAAGATGATGCACCTGATGTGTGCACACAGTCTGATCTTACTCTCTTACAATTAGCCTGTCAACACTATATTTGTGTGTGTGCATGAGTGCGCATGTGCGCTCGTGTATGTGCATGTGAGCGAGCGTGTGTCCAAATAAATAATAGAAGAACTGGGATTAAAAACAAAAAGAATTAATCGTCCAGCCACACCTGCAAGCCCTGCCATGCATAAGGCATGACGGGACGTGATTACACACACTTCGGTGTCACTCTCCATTGTGCTGGATTCAGTGCGGTCAACAAGGTGAAATAGTGCATGACTGAGGAGGATTATTAATTCTTCTGTTTCAGGCGTGCATCTGCTTTCAGAATCCTGGCGTGAGCCACACCTTGAGAGTGAGGGTCACGTGGAGCATCAAAACTGCACAAGGCCATACCGAGAGTCTGCCATTTCGGGCAGAATACCTCAGAGTATTAATACGTAGACATACCCAAAAATAAAAAGCCGCCAACACAGAAATGTATTAATCACAGGGGTGCAGTTTCCCCCGAGGGCGAAAGATGGGGCGTGTTGTGAATCATTCTCTAATTGCCTTCTGATGGGAAAGTGCAAAAGCAGAACCCTAAAGATGTTTCCGGAACAGTTTTAGGGTGCATTAAGTCATTGACTTACAGTAAAGGGAACTCAGCTGAACTGGGGTCAGCAGTGCACTCAGCTCCTGAAAAGCTTCGTCTACACTCCAGAATTATAAGCGATGAGGCAAAACTACACCGTCCGCTCCAAAGCGTGATGAGTTAGTTCATCGCGGTCCGCGGCCGGGAGTCTGGATTTACTTATTTCAAAAGATAAAAGGAAGATTTTTATCTCTGTAAATTTTGATGATGATGATCGAATTGCACCCCGGGGGCAATTGGACGGCTCCCTCATCCAGCAGAGCCTGGCTCTGCACGCCCAGGGGTTGCGCAAACCGCGCGAACGAACGAGCGCGGACGCACGCGGAGAAGCTTCCGTCAGAGCTTCAGAGGCTGCCGTTGCTACGGGCAGCATGCGCAGACGCCATCAGTAACACCTGTCCATGATTATAATAACCCTCTCTCTGTGTGGGAGAACTTAACATTATATTACATTTACAGGCATTTAGCAGACGCTCCAGAGCGACTTGTCTACATTGTATAATTCATATTGCATCCATTTATACAGCTGGATTTATAACGAAGCACAGTAGAGAGAAAGAGGGATGGTCGTAATTAGTAAATATTTTCCCTGGAAGAGCCACTCCCGTACTGGAATATCCAGCTGCTCTTCCCCTTTCTCATAGTCTGCCCATTGCCCTTCAGTACACGGGCCAACACTTCTTGTCTTGGCTTAGCCTCAGAACACCTGGGAGCATTGAACTACATAAGCATCCCAAAGCCATGCCTGTGCACGTACATATAACTGTACCACTGGAAATATGAGAGAGAGAGAGAAAGAAATAATCTGTTGCTGCACTGATTGGCTAAGATTTGCAACAAGCAGTGCGGCTGTGCACTACGAGACCTTACCAACCAATCTGAGCATCACAGAAATAGTGTGCATTGCAGATTTATAAGAAAATGTATAAAATAATAATTGCACATTTCTGTTCACTCTGCATGCTGTTTGATAACACATGCTACATGCCAAATTGGGAAAAGTACTGAAACATTTAAGATGACAATATCGCTCATTCACATCATTGTATTACAGCTAGGAGGAAAAACACAACCGCAACAACATGCATGACATGCACATTTGGTACAAAAACAAACTTTTTAAACTGCATAGTAGAGAGTCATCTTCACAGACGTGTCGCTGTGCGCCAGGGGCCAGCGTGTCGGGACAGTGGTGCTGTCGGAGAGAGGACGGCGTTCGCTCACCACCAGGATGAGGGTCCCCAGGCACTCGGCCAGGCCTTGCCGAAGCAGCCGGTTGCGGATCTGGAACGTCCGGGCCAGTTTGTCCAGGTAGAACTTCTGCTTCCCCATGGTGCAGCTGTGGTGAGTGACTACCAGTGACAGTGAAGTTATCTCCAGAGGATTTCTGTTTGACACGGGTGATGGAGTGGCCTCTTATAGGGCCAGAAGTGACCCTCCCAAGAGTCAAAGCCGGCCTCCTCGAACAGTACACCCCTCCCTCTCTGTCATTATAGACCTGCCCCCCCCCTCCTCCCCCACACCATCACCTCCACCCGTTTCCTCCCTCCCACACCACACCTTAATACATGTTTTACCCTCCCACAAACACAGACTCTCTCTCTCACTCTCTCTATTGCTCTCTATCTCTCTCTCACTCTGATCCTATCTCTCATTCTCTCTGTCTTCATCTCTGTCTCTGTCTCTCTCACTCACTAAATCTATATATAAATTCTCACCTTCTCTCTGTCTCTATCTCTATATCTATTGCTCTCTATTTCCCATCTCATTCATTTTCTGTAGGACTGCAGATTATTCTTCCGTTTCCTATTTCTTTCTTTCTTTTGCGTGGCCACAGGTGTGACTGCACCTGTAGTGATGTATTGAATATTCTGGGAAGAAATGTAGAGACAGACAGTCGTGGCACAGCCGATCACTTTGTGCAAAAGTTCACAGTTGACTGGCAGTCAGTGGCTCACTGTTCCAGCAAAAGCTGCAGTCAAACACAGGGTAAACGCTAACCCAGACAGCTTGTATACGACTTCACAGTTTGGATAGCAATCGGGGAAGTCTGGCTACCAGCTGTGTGGTGCTGTGTAGAAGAGCAATCGAGACTGACAAAGTCAATTTCCAAGTGCCTCGGTACTGCCTCGGGGCACTGCCTGACTCATCTGTCAATCAAAGGCAACATCATCTGGGTTTACATCAGTACAGTGACAGTGTTGCGCAACGTCAGATCCTACCGGCAGGAAGGAGGCCGTTTCCCACCAAATTTAAGGCGAGGCTCGGTGACGAGGACATCAGGGAATGAACGCGCCAGACGTGCTCGCCGGGGGTTGAGGGGACGTGAATCACAGAATTAAGGCGAAGTTCAGGGCCTGCGCCTCGCTGGGCCTGTAGCGTAGGCTACCAGTTCTCCTCTCCGGCGATCTGTCTACGTCCGGCCTGATGCTGAAGTCGAACAAACTTCAGTGTGCACACCACTGACAGCGGCCTGTTGTGTCCTGGCCGTCGAAGGCACGGCCAGTGTTTGATTGGTTCATCCATAAATCCATCCATTTCCGCAATTGCTATCCCTCCCCCCCCGGATAAGAGCGTCTGCTAAATGCCTGTAATAACACCATTCAGACTGTATCTTTAAAGCAGATGCAGCCTGAATGCAGTATTCATTTGCTGTTTATGAATGCGTAAATGCTAATGTCTGCGTTCACGTTAGTGACTTATGCTCAGCAACAGCAGGGATAGTAAAGACATATTTATCTTGTCAAATTTAGGAATTTTGGCCCATTTATCAATTTATCATGGGGAGTAATTATAATAGAATCAAACTAAAAAAAAGCATAACCAAGCAGTTATTTAATGCACCACAGACACACACATCCTTGACTCCTTTTGTGATTTGGGGCTTTTTAAGCCCCAAAGTGTGAAACTGCATAATCTTAGCCACCACAGTTAGCTTATTGCACAAATCCTGTGAAGTAGACCAGGATTTAAATTTGATTTTGATAAAGCCAGCGTACTCAAACAACCATCTCAGCTCCACAGTGTCACATTACTTCCAGCTTAGCAAGTGGACTGCAGTCAACACTCAATGCTACACTAAAATAAATAATAAATCCAGAAAAGCTACGTTGCTGCACAGTCTGACCATCTCAGTAACACTGACTGAATGTGTACTATACAGTAGTTGATGCTTTCCCTCCCGGTGCCAGTTATAACCTGACAGAACAGGTTGTAACGGACGCGCACACAATGCCTTGAGAAAAATGCTGAAATCATATTGCGTCAGGCTTTTCATATGAATTGTATGATCACAGGCGTCAAACCAGTGCCCGCCGGTTTTTGGCGTGTTCTCGGCACAAGTCTTTCATTCAAGTCATTGATTGGCCAAGAAATCCACACGCCCTGTTCTCAAGGCCTTAATTTGGAGCTGATTGAAAGAAAACACAAAAACCCGCAGACACTGCGCCACCCTTGTGATTCAGTTTGACACCCCCGTGTTAGATTGGAAAAATTATGCAGAATTGCAGTGCCAGTTCTTTGGTTATTGAGAGCATGTGCCTTTGCTTCCTAAAAGGGAACAAAGGGTTTCTGCTGGGTTGGGGTGTCAAGTAACATACACCGTACTGTCCCCTGTCCCGCCCCCCCCCCCCCACCCCCCACCCCATTGAAGAGGAATCCATTTCTTCCTCATTCAATGAACTTCTTTCTACCTGGTTAGGACATACATTTCTTTACAATACATTATGTTACATTTAGCAGACACTTATCTAGAGCGACTATAATGTAAGAGTAGATAAATTAGATTCAACCTGATTTATATTTGCAATACTGTCAGTACACAAGTCTCTGAGCAGCAAATGTATATGCATATGCATGTATATAAATGTAATGAGTAAAGCACTAAAATTAGCTATGCTATCCAAGAACCAAATTTCAGAATCCTGAATATATATTTATTACATCCATAACAAGCCCATAAAAAAAACAATCAATAGAAATGCCATAGATACAGTAGATAGAAATGTGAGGGAGTGGAGATGGGAAGAGAGACAAAAATGAAGTCTGAAGAGGACATGCCAAGCATTGCCCATGTGGAAGCATTTAAAGCAGTGGCAGCGCAAAACCTGCATTTACGCACAGATATGCTTCAGTAAACACAAATAAAAAGGTAGGGAAATTCAAACCAAACACAACAACATGCGGACAGCACATGGGGAGAAAACAGCATTACGTGCCACAGGCTGCCCCTGGTGGTTATTCTGGGATGGTAAATCCCCGAGCAGGTGCACAGCCGACCATGAAAATGATGTTTCCCTGGGCATAAACACAGCGGGATGTAGACAGGAGAAAAGAGGGTGGGGAGGCGGGGCTTCTTGCTAGCCTGCCTGACCAGTTCTTACGAATCAGCGGTAACTATTGACCCAGAGTTTAAGCCAGTGGGAGGAGCCAGAGGGAGATGGATGTCTGCTGCGTGACGTGGAGCTGCTCCGTACCGAGTGGCGAAAGACTAAACTTCTGCGCATCGTTGGTGGTTGACTCACACCATCACCAGGTAAACATCTTAGAAAGGTCAGCAGCATCATCATTCATTAAAAGATCATTTGTGACCCTAATGAGCGCTGTCTCAGTACTTTGATGCTGGTGAAAACCTGACTGAAACTTTTCAAAGATATGGTTGTTTTTTTTGTTTTTGTTTTTTACAGATGCCAAAAGTTTTTTCCAGAATTTTTCAGATAAACGGAAGAGTAGAAATTGGCCTGTAGTCACTGCAATTTGACAAAGCCTGGTTTTTTAAAAAGAGGCTGGACACAAGCTGACTTAAACCAAACAGGGACACAGCCAGAGGATAAGGAGGTATTAGTAATAGAAAGTAAATTAGGGGCTACTACTTCTAATATGTCTAAGAGAAATTTGGAAGGCATAATCTCAACAGGACTTGAGGAGAGTTTCACAATGTGTGACACAATATCCATTAGGCCATGATAAGAGATTGGAAAAAATTGGTTAAGAGTGGTATGTTCAGGGCAAACTATGTCAGCGAAGGACACAGAACAGAGATAATAGGTCAGACCGCAAAAAGGATAAAACCTTCAAACATTTCTCACTTGAAGATTCTCATACTAAAAATGGCTTGGTTTAAAAGCCAATCAGCTGTGTTGAATAAAAACCTAGGGCTATGGATCAACATGGATTAGATCAGAAAAGCTCTCGCGTTCTGTCAGTAATGGCACTGGAGTTGAGTGTTCCTTCACCTACGTTCCACCCTCCCACATTCTCTTTTGAAAGTAGTGCAGATGTCCTCACTGTTCCAGGGAGAGGGACCTGTCTTCTGCTTAACTCAGAGGAGCAACAGTATTTAAAGCTGAGGTGCAGACAAGCTTAGAGCAGCTCACAAATCTATCTACATCAGCAATATGGGTGAGTTATCAATAAATAAATTCAAGAGCACATAACGCGTGTGTGGTCCTTTATGACATCATGGAGGATAGTATCAAAAACAAATCTGCTGAGTGATCAGCAACATGGAAATCTGCCAGGTTCAACAGAGCCAATATTTAGACCATAAGTAAACACAAGCTCTAAAGTATGTACACAGTTATGTGTCAGACCCAGAACATGCCGTGTAAAGCTGAAAGATTCTTGATATTTAAAAAACAATCGATAGCTAAAGAATTAGATGGAACATCTATATTAATTTTTTAATTGCCGGCTATGATGATCCTTTTGAAGGGAAAGTACCACAGAAGAAAGAAACTCTGAAAATTTTGGGAGAAAGCCTGTGTCCGGCCTAGGATGGTACACTGTAGATGACCAGGCAGAGGGTGGAGGGAGTACAAGTGATCTTAAAAATAAAAATCTTATTCAAGTGGGATCTTAAATTAAGGAGGCTCAATTTCACATTGGTGCTAGGTAAGGGGTCTAAGGATAAGGATCAAGTAATAGGCCTAATGTAGACAACCTCTTTTTGGTATTGACAACATAAATGCAATGAGATTTAAAAGGTCTGTGCCCCAGGATCACTGAGATGACAGAATCAAATTTAGAATATATATTTAAATATATTTAAATGACATTTTGTCGACGGAGTGACATCTTAGCTGTATGTGAAACAACAGCCACTATTGAAAGTGGAACTAATCAGCTAGGGACTAGGACCCGGGAGACATGCACCAGTCAGTACGTATCCAGTTGCAATTAATAGTACCTAGCAGGCAGCTGGACAGATGACCATGTGAATGGCACATGCCACAAATTGTTGTAGTCTGTATTCACGGTCACTTGTCTCCCCACTACTGTCTCTGTGTCTGTGTTCCCTGAGCTGCTTCACTCCCCTGTACTTGTGTGAATTCACTATTCGGGTGGTTCCGGGTTTTCGTGGTTTCCCCCCTTCTTTCCAGTCTCGCTTTACTTTCTTCCTGCTGATTTCTAGTTTTACTAATTTCTACTAATCCCTACTAACTTATAGATTGTAAAGTACTAACCTCACTAATATACTAACATGTGAATATTACTAATGGACTAACACACACTAGTTTTGGGTTTTTGATAGTTTAGATCACTATACTAATACATTAACCAGTCTCCCCTTTTCCATGCTGCGCTGTAGCTCCGCCCCTTTTCTTTCTAGCCTGCTCTAACGCTGAGTTCTGCAATTGCCTGCACCTGTCTCTTGCTCTAACTGCACCTCTCCTCTCTGCACGTGTTTTACCTGCTAAACCCAGGCCGTCTGTTATCATTGTTGTCTATGTGATTCCAGTCCGCGTTTTGTCAGTCCCCTGTCATTTAATTAGTTATCCTAATGTTCTTCACCTGGATGTTGTTTGTACTCCGCCCTCACTCACGTAACCCTCTTGATTGTTACCTTCCCAGTGTATAAATGTCAGTCTTTTCCACCCAGTCCTGTCAGACGTTGATCATATTCATTGTGCGATTATTTGTAAGCTTGTTTTGAGATCTTGCGACACCCCTTTGCCCGACTTCGAGTTTGCCTGCCCTTTGGTTTTGTTTGATCTGGTTCGACCTTCGCTTTCTTTGACTTCTCTTTGCCTGCCCTTTGTACTTCGCTATTTCTGATCTCCTGGTTTTTGACTTTTGCCTGTCTTTACTTTTCTTTGGAAACTCGATCTGTACCACCTCTCTGATCACTGGCTTCGAACTTCGCACTGATTAAAGACAACGTTTTGGATTTCCTGGTCTGCGTGTGGGTCCTTACACAGAACATCACAACAAATAAAGTTGTCAGACAACATGAGTGCCTCAGTTTTGTTTGGGTTCAGCCCATCAGTACCAAAAAGATGCCCTCGTTCCCAGAAGAGGTTATAATAGTCAATGAAACCCATGCTGTGAGTGTCACAGTCAAGCCGGGTATTTCATTTCAATAGTCTACTGAAATGGCCAATTCCATGCCAAAAAGTGGGGATTGGACCAGAGGTGAAAACTTTGGATGGTGTTGAAGAGGCTCTCAAAGTCACATTTTAAAACCTCAGATCACTGTTTGTGCATGTTGAATGATGATTTTATTGATGTTAGGATGGGTTGGGACAATGTCTGGTATAGTACTTTGGCAGCAGTGTCTTGTACTTTGGCTCCAGGAAAGCAGTTTAAGTGCCCTGTTCACCCACGCATTCCTGATAATTGAGTCCCAGATGATTAATGTCGTCTGGGAATCCGGCAAAAGGGGGTGGGTAGGGGCCCCGTGTGGTGTCAGCCTGACAGGAGGCTGAGATGGAATCCAGCCGTGGGACCTCTGGGACTGGACATTTGCTGGCCCCAGGGAAGTAGGTGAACGAGGGGGACCAGATTGAGGCTTATGGGGGGGTGGGAGAGGGAGGCTTCTCCAGCTCTTCGAGAACCTAGTAGCAAGCTCCCCAAGCAGGAGAGGCTCTGGAAGGGAGGCACGTGGAGAATGCTTCCCTTGTTGTTTTTCCCCCCAGATGAGGATCCATTGGACTGGATCAGAAGGTGTCAAGCAGACTATGGATCTGGGCTTCGCTCCCAGCTTCAGCCGAGGATCCTCCACCAGGGATAGATGGACATTGGTGGTGTTGGTGCCCTGCCAAGGGAGGGTTGTGTCCATCTCTGCCCCTCAAGAGGTTGCCGCCAGCAGGAGGGAGTCGATGAGCTGCTCATCATCTTTTATTTGGCGAAGCGTGGATATTCTGCCTTTGACTGCTGTGATCTGATGATTCCGACAGATGCAGCCAGCACAGTATGGAGGTGAGGTAAGTGAAGGCATTATGTTATAGTCCCGGTTTGGAAGATGTCACAGGACCCAACACTGGCCAAAAAACTGGACCCGATGTGATGATAAGGTTCCGGTAAGCTTCTGTTGTCAGGATCACAGTCTCCCAGTAATTAAGCTTCTCTTCCACAGGCTAGCATGAAGGTAAACTGAGAGCCCCATAAAACGGTAATCCATACGCAGTTGCGTATAACTACATCGGTTTGGCAAAAACCAAATAAAAACTGATGAAATCCCTGAACGATCAATTAAAAACAACAGCAATGGAGGTAACAAAAATGCTAGAATTGTGGTGGTTGCTTAGCTGTCAAAACCAATGCCAGCCAATTCAATCTCCCATGGGTCCTCCATGAAGCCTTTGCCAAAAAGTCAGTTTGCCAGAACGTGATTTAAGCTGTTGAGCCCTGGATCATTTTGACTAACACAAAAGAGGGGAAAGATCGTGCAGACTGATATCTCTGATGTAACTACACACTGCAATATGCAACTCAATGTTTACAAAGCACACCTGCAATCAGAGTAGCCTGCAATCTAACCACCTGTTTGTCTGGCCTTTTTGTGTTCTTCTCCCCTTCACCTGATGACGATTAAACATGGATTTGTGTGTCATCCTTTTCATGGATTGCTCCATTAAGCATTGAAGTTCATGTTAAGCTTTGGCATGGGTTTTGACCACAGCTAAGCCGAGAACACGATACAAATTGTTTCTGTGTAAACACACTTTCTCAAATACTGACTGAGTCAATAGAGGTGTGTATCACAAAATATTGAATGATTTACAGCTGATACACAATGCAGTCCCCTGACCTGGTATCATGTCTAGCAACAGTAAGCGTCTTTGTGACATTGTGACACCTGCTTTTGACCAGCATCAAAGCTTTGGTGCAAAAAATAGTGTGAGAGAGAAAGAGCAAATATTGTATTATTATGAATCAAATGGACAGTTCAGACAACTTAGACTTAGTTCAGACAAAGTGCAAATTAAAAGCAGGGTGTTAGCCTGTCTCATTGGAGGTTAGTATTTCCTCTGCACCAGAAGCAGTGGTGGACTCACACTTTGGAGATCACACATGCTAATTTGGTGGTAAAGTCAACCATTTTCAGAAATATTGTAGTCAATTCCATTCCCTCAGAAATTACAGTGATGGTGTTTTTGATATCTAAATTACAGTTTTGCACCTCCTCCTTTATTTTGTTATGGACCAAGATTCATTCTTATAATAGCCTATATGACCAAGCAGCAACTCCCTCAGTCACGTCCTGTTGATTGAAACTTTGCATTTGACACGTTCAGTCTTGCAAAGAAAGTCCTACTAAACAGGTTGTTTATTGCTTTCAGTCTTTTGCCTTGTTTTGTGTGATTCACTGGTTGTTCTGGTAAAGACAATGAGGCGGAAGTGAGTGAATCACAGTTCTGACTAACAGTCACAGTTGCCGGCAGCTGCATTTGCATGCAATCAAATAAATCAAATCACATCTTGCACGTACACGAGCCCTACAACCACAATAGCTAAGCATGGTCTTCCAATTCTGTTACAGAAGGCTTTTATCACTTTACTTTTATAATTTTATAATCATAGAATAAAGCATTTTACTTATTATTTGCTGTAGCACAATTCAGTGGAAATCTCAAAGCACAAAGGCACAGTATTATCCAGCTGATTTCAGTTATTAGTTATACTTCCTGGCTGAAGAATTGTGCTAATTAGAAAATCAAGGTGATTGGAACAAAATACAGGGGAAGACCCCACGCGCCCCGTCCGCTCCGCTGTCCGTCTGCTCTAGCGGTACCAGGCTGATTGACAACGTCTTTTGACTCCATAATGATCAGTGTTATGTACCTCCTTGTCAAATTATAAAATCTAACACAAAACGTTTGTTTTTTTCCACACTATGATTTTCCACCTGTGTCCAATACATTGAATTCAATTATACATCAGATGTCAAAATGTTTGGGATTTACCTCTTCCAATCCTGATTCTCACCTGTGCTGGAGGAGTACATTACATTACATTACAGACATTTAGCAGACGCTCTTATCCAGAGCGACCTACACAACTTTTTACATAGCATAAAGGGTCTTCAGGTCTTGACAATAGTCAGGTCGGGTGGTTTAAATCCTTCTTCCAGCCAGAACTTCAATCTTTAACATCCAGAGCAGAGAACAGCTCCTTTGGACAGAAGAAGACAGCTGGAATATTTCAGGCTGATATGGCGTGAGAGTCTCCATACTGGCTTTGCATCTGGGAAGAGGACCAGTGGGAAAGCTGTGCTCGTTCATGATCAGAGCCTCAGGCCAGTTCAGGGGTTGGATTGCTCACCGCTGGGCCACTTCCATTCACTTTCTCCTGATTCAGGAACGGTAATTAAACAGTTCTGAGGTCATTCAATCCATGAACCTCCTCCCCACCGCCAGCCTCTCTCCATCACACACATACATGCACACACTCTCTCTCTCTTTCTCTCTCACACACACACACACTCTCTCTCTCTCTCTCTCTCTCCATCACACACATACATGCACACTCTCTCTCTCTCTCTCCATCACACACATACATGCACACTCTCTCTCTCTTTCCATCACACACATACATGCACTCTCTCTCTCACACACACACATACATGCACACTCTCTCTCTCTCTCTCTTTCTCTTTCACACACATGCACACACTCTCTCTCTCTCTCTCCATCACACACATACATGCACACTCTCTCTCTCTTCCATCACACACATACGCGCACTCTCTCCCTCTCCCACTCTCTCACACACACACATACATGCACACTCTCACTCTCTCTCTCTCTTTCTCTTTCACACACATGCACACACTCTCTCTCTCTCTCACACACACACACATACACATGGCACACTTCCCCCCGCTATGCATCAGTTTTTCTTGATGCGCACACATCTCATTATTGCTGCAATGTGTTTAAGTAAAACTTTCCACTGTGTACAGATGTTTCAGGCAGCTGATCTATTTGCCATCTGTTACGTACACAATGCGCTGTCAAAGTAAAGTGTTCTGAATTACGCAACACAATTTATTAAATGCCAAAAACCCTCTGAAACATCAGCAGCACAGTTTATTAATGGTGTTTGCTTTAAAAAAAAAAAAAATACAGTTCTTGAAGTCATATGCTATTAAAAGCCAATTTTTGGGGTAAACAACCTAAGACAGTGGCTCCCAAACTCAGACCTGGGGCCCCCATGTGTATGCTGGTTTTCGTTCCTACCACAATCGCAATCCCATAATTTTAACTAGCTGCTAATTTTTCTTGATTAGGTGCTTTTCATGTTATTTACCCTCTTAATCCATATTATGTCAGAAATAGCTTGTCACAAAGAATTAAATTGCCATGTTGATATTGTGCTACATTGCAAACAATTACATAAAAAGAGATAACTTTTTTTGATCAAATGAAAAACAAATCAATAGGCTCCCAATTCGTTTTTGAACATGTTTTTATTTAATACATTTTACTTAAACTTATTAACATAATGCAGGTTTGAATCATTATCATTTTCTTTGTCTTTGAATACTGCATAATCTTCCAGATGGTTAATTTTAGTGGCCAGATGTCCACACTTTCAGCACTTAGAAGCTTATTGATTCACCTCAGTCTTTAATTTGAAGTTTTATCTCTATTTATGAAATCTTTTGCAATATGACACAATGAGCACAATATGAACATTTTTATGGCATGCAAGAGGGTAAATAATCCCTCTGAACATGAAAAGCACCTCATTAAGAATGAAATGCTGGTTATCGTGGTTTGAATGAAATCCAGCATACACAGGGGGCCCCAGGACAAAGTTTGGGAACCTCTGGCCTAAGATGTAGCCACTGATATAATTTCAAGAATCTAAACTATGCAAGTGTCCAGCATCCTTTACTATTGAATAATTATAGGAGCCTCTTTTCTTAGTATCATTTTAGGGATCCAAATTTTACGTATTATTTATTAGTGACAAATAAACTATTAAGAATGCATGTTAGGTAATGTGCTAATCACAAAGTGTACAGTATTTACTTGAAACATAGTCACAAGATGTCGTAATACATTTGACCATATATCCTGCTTTGAAAGGGCAAAAGTTTATTAAAACCCCATTTTTTCAATCAACTGAGAAAGGAGTTTTGAAACTCTTAAGAGACCTGGTTTTTCAAACCCCCTAAATTTGTAGCAGCACACTGTAGCCCACACTTTAGGGCTTTAGAGTGCTTAAGAATGCTTTATTTTAACAGTATGTGTGTTGAGTCAGGTGTTATGAAACAAGGAACTACACAGGTACAGGAAACAGCGTGGGAAGCACCAGTGTTCGAGTAAAATCGATCTGTCTCCTGATGTCGCAAGTCAGTCTTTTTTTTTTGTCATAAACAAACTCGCATCAGGAATCACAGGAAAGAACAAGACTTACTGGACCTCTTAAGACCGAACACCTGTCAGTCTACACCCAATTATGTGTTCCAGTGCCTGGAAATAATGGGCAGGAATAAAACTGTAATCGAACTCGAAGGGCAGTGATCTTCTCTTTAACATTACAGTATGTGGTTTTACAGGAAATCTGAGACAAATTCCAGCAAATTAACCCCCCCAGCTCCCCCCCTCCCCCCCTTTTACTCCCTTCTTCCTAATCATTACTTACCTTGTCAGTGGTTGTCCCACGCACAATACTGAATCATGTATTTGGAAAACCCCGTTTTTTTAAAACACACCATGAATCCTTCAATGTTAAGCCAGCTCAGAGTTGAATGAACATTGAAGTTTATGAAAAGACAAAAAATTGCCAAACTGTCAATTTCCTGATTAAGGCATGTATGATTTTCTTTTTATTGCTGACTCGAAACTTTGCTAACATGTAACAACAAACCGCTCACCCAAGCTGTAATGCACGGTAGGTCCGAACATATTCGCCTCTGGGGAGTTATGGGTAATTGTGCGGGTGTCCCCTCACAATAAAGGAAGACATTTTTCGGTGTAAGCAAGACAGACGGCGCAGTCTGAGAGAGAACGCAGAGTGCTGACGGCACAAAGAACCGGAGATGTGTAAAAAGAGATGTGACATCCACACCTCAGCAGCACACCTGCAACACTGAGATGGAACAGGGATTTTTCCCAGACACACAATCAGGCTAATGCACACACTCTCCCTCCCACACACATGCTCTCTGTCTCTCATATTTTTCCCATATTCCCAGGTGTCCAAATATATGTGCACACACAGACTAACACACACTCTCTCTCTCTTTCCATCAATCTCTCTCCCATATTCCCAGTAGTTCAGCTATGTGTGTGTACACACAAAAATTGCCTCGGTTTGCTTACCCAGTTCAATGATCCCAAATATTTGAGGCCAAGTGAACCAATGGAGATCAACCTAGTTTTGCAGGTGGACTGCATTCATGACCTGAATTCTTAAGACTGATATTACTTAAATACACAAGCACACACTGCTGAAGCCTAGATTGGCGGCCTGTCCGGGGTGTATTCCTGCCTCTCGCCCAATGCATGCTGGGATAGGCTCCAGCACCCCCGCAACCCTGCCCAGGATAAGCGGGTATAGATAATGGATGGAAGGATGGACAGTGCTAAAGCTCATCTGCGTGAGTAGTGTAGGTATTAAAAAAACAAGTCAAAGGGTTGCAAAACGCCAATGCAACGCACCCTAATAACAATGCTTCAAACCACACATTACCTGGGAAACGGTTGAGTTTGAGAAAATGCTATATAATTACCTTGATCTGGCAATAATAAGTAGACTCATGCACCTTCCTTAATGTAATGCCAAGCGCATGGTAAAATGCTTCTGGGCTTCCGCGATGCGTCATTAATGGACTTCCTGGCTTTCTGATAACATGAAGATGTATATTTTATGAAGGCATCACAGACTACTAGTTTGTCAAGTTTTGACAAACAAGCAAATGTACACACACTCAGTTATAAGCAATGTCCCTTCATTTAAAAGTAGTCATTAGACAAATAGGCTCGTCCCTGTAACAAAGGGCAGTTGAGCATGTCTCCAAACTACTCCTGAAGCCCCGACAATTTCTCTGAGCACTTTTATTAAAAAGTCATGACTTCAAAAAAACATAAATTTAATACAGGGCGGAGCAACAATAATTTAAGTGATTATTTTTAAAATTCCTGTCCTTTTTGAAAAACAACTATAAAATTTAGGTTGGAAGGAAGGTCAGGAAATGTAAATATTTTCAGGCTTTTCTTTCAAAAATCTGCAAGGCCTCATTGTTGTGTTGTGATGGCCAGCCCACTGATCGCCCTCAAAGCCCTCCATGTTTAATGCCTTTAGAAGAGCAGAGCAGAACATAAAGGATCTTCCCCTAACATTAACATTTTAATCACTGTTGTAATTGTAAATGGTAAATGGACTGCATTTATATAGCGCTTTTATCCAAAGCACTTTACAATTGATGCCTCTCATTCGCCAGAGCAGTTAGGGGTTAGGTGCCTTGCTCAAGGACACTTCGACATGCCCAGGGCGGGGTTTGAACCGGCAACCCTCCGACTGCCAGACAATCGGTCTTACCTCCTGAGCTATGTCGCCCCTAATTACGAGGATTCATCCATTTGCAGCCATCACTCTGGGCCTAGGAGGGGCAGTAACTGCCAGGTGGGACTGATCCACCCTACTCTGCTAATGCCACTTATGATTCGCCCACATACTCAGGTATTAATACTTAAATGTCCCATCTGTGTCTATACTTGCCATTACAGGTTACTTACATTTAAACTGTTCTGCATTGCTGTAAACAAACCAAGAGACAGACAACGTAACATCACAGACTGGAACAGTGACATCTGCTGGGCTATTATGTAATGGCAGTTGGACACTGCAAGCTGGTGCGAATATCAAGGATTTTTTAAATAAAAAAAACCACAATCACATGGTAGTTTAGTTCATAACGAATTCAATGCAGCCCAGTTCAGAAGAAGCATAAATGCGGGCTTTCCTCAGACCAAACTGCTGCATTCTCCTGGCTGGTGGGTACGGGGTTTTCCAGTTCATGGTCTGTTGCACCTCCTTGCACAAGCGGGCATGCTACAAAGACGCACTCAAAGGATTGTGGGTAATTCATGGAAATCACAGAACTTGCCAAACAAGGAGGAAATACGTCATTTTCGCAAAGCGATAAGAACCCATAACAACAGTAATCCCCAGGGGCATAAGAATCATTTGCAAAGAGAAACTGCGATGGAGCAATCATCCGTAAACAATGCCTGGGACAAGTTGCTTCATGTCATCCAAAACTGGCTTTGAGCTGAATATTCGCATGCTGAAACTTTTATGTTGTCTTAAGTGCTCCATATCTGTGGGCAATCAAGACATTCCAGACTACAGACATGGCGAAACAAAGCCAAACCTTCTTTGTTCGCATTCCATCTCTGCAGGTCATTCATAGCAGTAATGTTTAGGCCAAAATCAAAATCAAGTGCGACTGAATTGCGTGCAAACCTCTTGGACGACACAATCACCAAATACAAAACAAAACTACATTTTGTCCAATATTTCTAACCACCAGTCCTTAATTACTGGTGTGCAGGTGCTTAAACTTACCGCAAGTCCAGTTTAGCAGCGTGTGACCTCACCAATGGTGGCGGAGAGTGATCTCACCAATAGCAGCAAAGAGTGACCTCACCAATAGCGGCAGAGGTGAAAGGCGTAAAAAGTTGACACCAAAAAGCTAAATCTCCTCTTAACTAGATTCAGACTCTTTATATTGACTAATTAAATATTAAAGATAGAGACATGGACTGATAAATATTTAATTCCACACTAATGGGAAGTTTTTTTTCCATGGTTTGTAATTTTATTTGTTTTACAAACGTCACTGATGCACAACCGCACGGTATGGGATTGTGTTGGAGAATGGATCCTTCCACATTAATCTAAATTATAAATCACAAATCATGACAAAAAATGAAAAGACAAACTCCTTGCCGAAGAAGAAATAAAAAGTAAATCAAAGCACAAAGAGAGTAGTTTCTTCTGGAACACGGTAAGGGGGTGAGGGGTCATGGGTCAGAGGGACAGTGGGTAGTGGGCTACATCCTCACACCACCCATCTCTCAGTCCTCGGCTCCACCTTTTTTACAAGCCCCTCCCCCAAGATGCGGATGTCCTCCAAGATGGCCTCCACATTCGGGACTGTGCGCGCCTCCTCTCCAGTCACCTCCACTCGTCGGGCACTCATCTGTGAGGTCTTCAGGAAGGGGCAGAGGCGGAAAACATTTTCATTATTTATTGTACACTTTTTATACTCGACATCAGACAACAAACTTTCCCAGTGAAGTACCCAGTTACCTGTATAGGTGTCTTAATTAAACAGGGCTTTGAACTGCACTTCTTACTGCCAAGTTTTCCAGGACAATTTTGGAAAAACAATCAAAATATCATTTTCTGCCCTGATACTGCAAATAGTTATTTTTAGGCAAATCAAATGCCAATGAATTCCCGAACTCTGAGTTTCCATTATACCCATAGCAACCTGAAAACATGGGAGACAACACCTTAAAGCACCTCTGAACACTGCCCAAACCCTGAAATTTCCCCTTTCAAAAAAGAAAAAAAACATTTCCCCACGGATTTCCAGGAATCCGTTGGGGAGTTCTCGGGGGCAGACATAGGCAAATACGTCATCCAGCCTGTCAGTCAAGAACCAAACAAAAATGAATAAAGGTAGCCATTTCCATTTACAGACACCCTGTATACTGTATTTAAACGACTGCCTCCAGCTTTGATGGCGAGATAATGAAATGCGGTACTCGGAAGCCGTGTTTTTGCACTTCCTCGTTTCGAAAGAGCGCAGTCTTGTCCCGACAGGTCCTCTGCTCTTACCTTAAACGGCATCGGGGCGAAGGCCTGCGGTTTCCACAGGACCGCAATCACCGTCCCGCCGTACGGATCGCAGAAAAACAATGCCAGTTCCCCGAAAGAGTCCTGGGAGAGAGGAACAGACACCAAAAGCCTTTGAGAACGCGCGTCCCCTAATAACCCGACAGACAGGCAGCTCAAAACAAACCACAGAGAACTCTACGTCTTTGTGACCCGGTAGACTAGGACAAAGTGCAGTACGAACAACAAGTACAGTAACATGAGATTTTGACAGAATAAAAAAAATAAAATAAAAGCAGGTGATACCATGTAAATACCTTTGTAATTGTTATTTAGAGTTATACATCTTTCTTTCACCATCTTTGTCGGCGTGATTTTCACTGGAACTTCAAGCGGCTCGCTAGCATGTTAGCGGCGATACATAAACAAACGCCTCCGCTGCCTCCTTGCTTTGTGTTCCTTTTGGTTAAGCCAGATGCATGAGCTGGCCAGCTTGCAGGCTGGGACATTTAGCCACTGGAAACCACCTCAGCACTGTTAGCTTAAAGCTGACCTACTTTATTTGCATGTACAAGCGTTGTGGATTTCATTCAGATGAAATAATTGATCGTGCCAAATGGATTGTCGACAGATCTATTAAGTCTACAGATCGTGTCATGTTCTGAAATAGCTCTGAAATCATCAGAGAATCACCATAGAACTGGGCAGTTCAAGACTAAAATAATTCCAACATGTGACTCATTTCATTTAGGAGGGAACTTAATAAATTAAAACAGAAGATGCCAACTGAGTAACACAGGGCTTTACCATTACAAAGGGCCAGTGCGGGGATGCTCACCTGAACCAACAGTGCGCAACTGACTGAAGCATGGTGGCCATATTGTTTATTTTATATTAATAAAACAACTTTTACTCACTGCTCGCTGGAGCAAGAGAGTTCATTCAGACAGATATGGCGAATATGGCTTGCGATGGCTTGCTAAGGGGACCGTAGGGGTGCCCCCAAAAATCACCCGGCTTTAAAAATCACCCTGAGGGATTCCTAAAGATGAGTACACCTCAGGCCCAGTATGGGGAGGGCCACGGACTGCACCCGGGGGTACAGGCAAAACGATCGCTTTCGTTTCACAGAAACACGTCTGCCCAGAGCCGCATTTGGAGGGAAAACTGCATTTGGAGGGAAAACCGCTATCGATACCAACAGCCCTCGCTGAGGATTTACGAGACGGTGAATCACTTCGGTGGAACGAAGCGCTTTGTTCTGATGCCAACTGAAACGCACACCTGGCACGAGGCGGCCGGGCAGAGACTGACAGGCAGGCAGGCAGGCAGGCAGGCGGCGAGCTCCCCGCATGTGGATCTCATTTGGATGCCAACATACAGGCAAGCTCTCCTCCTTTAAGAGCGAGCGCAGCTGGAGGCTTATGTAGGCATCAGACACATCACGCTAGCCCACGCAACCGCGCTAAATCAAATCCAGCCTTTCTCAGAAAACCTCAGGCGACCTTCCCGGAACACAGAAACATTCGGCCCGAACCGATGCCCACATAGGTCAAAACAACACACACACACACACACACGCAGGTACATTATTTCGGGTTGCCTTTGTCTATGTGTGAATGGTGTATATACTGCTGGGTTGCGCTGCTGGTGACAGTGCGGAATCCCCCCATTGTGGGTGAGTGAAGCTCGTCTCTCTCTCACCCGGAGCTCGGCCAGGTAGCGGCCGACGGGGTCGTAGTCGACGACGGGGAGGGCCCCCCCGCCGCTGGCGCCGTCCCCGGGCGCGGTGCCCCGGTGAAAGCTGGCGTGGGGCGGGTCCACTGCCTGGGACAGCAGGGGCACCTGCTTGGGGTTGAGGTGGATCAGGACGTCGTACGCGTCCAGGGGGGGCCGCAGAGCGACCTGCTCGCACGGCGGGAAGAGGAAGGGGGGGAGGGGGGTGGACAGATATCGGGGTCAGCATCAGTAAGAGATAACAGACATGCACGGTTCCCCTGTCCCCCTGCACACAATAAAAGCAGTCATAATGCAGCAAAGACTACTGCAGTGGGCAGTCTCACACACACGCGCGCGCGCACACACACACGCGCGCGCGCGCGCACACACACACACACACACACACAGGCACATGCACACACAAACACACTCACAGACACAGCCACACACACGCACACAGACACACAGACAGATACACACACACACACAACTGCAGAACATTGCTGGCCAATCATCTACGGGGACCAAACCCCAAAGCGAGCCACTGGACCAGAGGGCCCGGTGTGGACCGGACCGGCCCGCGGGAAGGACGGTTCGGGGCTGCGGTACTGACCCGGACGTCCTGCGGCTGGCTGGGGTCCACCAGCTGTGCCTCCAGGACCCGCAGGCTCTCAGCGGCCACCACAGTGAGGCGCTGCAGCATCTGCAGGGAGCCAGGGGAACGCAAAAGCGGTTACAGAGAAGAAACAGTAGCTTTTCAGTCCGGAAACTGAGCCAGCGAATCAAATAAAAGCATGTGAACAGAACTAGAATGCTAAATTTATTTTGAGTTGTCATGCAAGGACAACTTAATTGATAGCTGCTGTTAAAAGTTGAAACAAAGTCGATTTCCACCATTCAGTCACATGTGTGGTAAATGTAAAGCTGAAACACTACCAGGTGAATATGGGCTGGCTGAGAGAAGCTAGGCGCTGAAATTCTAACCTGTACGGACGGACCGTCCTTGGTCCAGACGGAGAGCTTCTTGTCTTTGGGAGTGGCGATGAACATGACCGGCAGGGTTTCCCTTGAAGCGATGAAATCGTTTTTAATCTCGACGTAGTCAGGGGCTGTGGAGGGCACGAGAGCGAGAGACCGAAATTAAAAAAAAAAAATCACACACGGACAAAAGAGCCTGTCTCAAACCTGACCGTCTAGACCAGTAACACTGCTGAATCTTTTCTTCTTCTGCCTGATAGTTAAGTCGATTGACTAATGCCACTGATTAGCCACATATCTAACTCACCTGGTGTCCCTGGCCTAAATTAGTACTGGTTGGAAGGGAAGAATCAAAGTCAGCAGTACTACTGACTACTAGCCTCAAGGGCCAGATTTGAGTATTCGTGGCCTGCATGAATTTTGAACCGGTTCTGTAACCTTGGGCCAGAGCAGTAGACACGACTGCGGAAAGTACTCACCTGTGAGCTGGCCGTTCAGGTTGACCACCAGGGGGCTGTTCTTCCAGTCGAAGGTGGAGAGCAGGTGGAGGAATCGCAGGAGGCCCACCTGAGGGGAGCTGTAGAGACAGCAGATAGTCAGTGAGTGGGCTGGGGCTTGTACACTACGGGGCATGATGGGAAATGTAGTCCGTTGCGGAATTACCCGGGAGGGGTGAAGGGAGCGGCCTGCAGGAACAGCGAGGCCACCAGGAGGTCGGCCACGTCGTCGCTCACGTCCCCGCTGAGCAGCTGGGAGCCCAGCCAGCGCTTGGCCAGCCGGCACGCGCCGCCGAACGAGGGGTGCTGCTGCTGGAGCCTGGGAGGACGGAGGAACATAGAGGTTAAAGGTCAAATGTGAGGGGTGAGGGATCAGGACGCGCGCTCTGCGCTCAGGGGGGGGAGCCGTCGTACCCGTGCAGCGTGCTGGTGAGGTACGGCCTATGCACCGTCTCCAGCTCCAGCGCCTGGGCCTCCGGGTTGTCGCGGTAACACAGCATCCCCTCCGGGGTGATGGTCTCCCTCAGGACCTGGGGCTCGCGGTGATAGGCCACCTGGATACGGAACACCAGCCCATCCTGGACAGAGAGAGGATGCTCACTGTCATTATTACTTCACTGTACATATATATTTTAATTGGCTTCTGATGCTTTGGCTATATTTACATATGTATTTCCCGCCAATAAAACAACTTATGAAGAGAGAGAGAGAGAGAGAGAGAGAGAGAGAGGGCAACACTAAGCGCACACCAATATCCTCTCATATACACAGGATTCACCAACGTAAGCACACACACGCACACACGTAAGCACACACGCACACACACACGCACGCACGCACGCACGCACGCACGCACGCACGCACGCACGCACGCACGCACGCACGCACGCACGCACGCACGCACGCACACACACACACACACACACACGCACACACACACACACACACACACACAGTGACGGCGGTACCTTGCACACGTCCAGGTGCGCGGGGCGGGCGTGGCAGGTGTAGCGGTGCTGTCGGCTCAGCAGCTCCCCCAGGCGCACGTGGAAAGCGGCTCTGATGTGGCGGACGGCCAGTCGCTCGTGAGGCCACTTCCCGCTGCCCTCCATGTGACAGATCACTGCGACGCAAGAGCCGCGCAGAGAGAGGGGGGGTGAGACCGGAGCAAACACGCATGAACACACACACACACACCAGGGATCATCACCTCTGGCCCATGCAGTCCATTTACCATTTACCATTTACCAAATCCAGGCCTGGTTTTCTTTTCTCTCTGGTAATTAGCGCTACTGATTGGCCAGAATGTCTTCACACCTGACTCCCAGGCAAAGAGAGGGTGGAAAACCAGCAGTACTCGGCCCTCGAGGACCGTGAGTTGCTGATCCCTGACATACACACACACACATACACACACACACACGCATGCACACATAAGCTCACACACACAAGCACACACACACAAACACACTTACACACGCAAGCACCTGCGCACACACGCACACACATATATATACGCAGTCACGCACATACATACACACAAACGGATAGGCACGGACACGTACCCACAAGCGCACACACGTACACACACATATATACACACGCACATCTGATGGCTTATCTGTCACGTTTCCGGAAGGAAGAGATAATCCGCCGGTCCCACGGAGCCAGCTAACGTAAACAATTAAGAGAGTGGCTGCGCGCAACTGGCACTCAGCCAAAGGGAAAAGGGACCGGGGACATTCAAGGTGAGACGAACGAAATACATTTCCCAGCTCCCCCCAGCGTCACAAGCGTGTAACATCAAGCCAAAGGAGGTCACACGAGGCCCAGCCCGTTTCGGGGGAGAAAGAGCACCAGAGGATTCGAAAACCGCTCGGCGTTTTACCACGCCGGAGGCACTTTCGGCAGAAGCAGACACGAGCGGATTAACGCGGAACAGACCGAGTCAGACCGCTTGCCCTTTTTACAGTTCGGGTCCTCGGCCAGATTTCTTCCTCTTTTTGGCAAACAGGGGAGTTTGGGGGTGGAGGGGGGTGAAAAAAAGTTAGCGATTTAAAATTGGACCTAAAACTGGAGCCCGGTCGTTATTACCGAGCCAACGGCGCAGATGGTCCTCGGCGGCGGGCGGAGACGAATCGGGGAGGGGGGGGGGGAGGGGGGCGCGGGGCCGAACCCGAAACAAACAAAGCCGCTTTGCGGACGGAGGTCCGCGTCGTGCGGGAACACGAGGAGAACACTTTAAAAAAAAAAAAAAGGCCCGGAGGGAAACGCAAGCCTGCGCTCGCAAAGATGACACCGAGGGCGTGGCTTTGGTTTCGATATTGGGTGGGCCGGAAAAACCCTGAGAACTGCAACCCACTAAAGGGGGGGTCCGGGGCCTGGCCAACCCCCCCCAGAGGAATTTTTTTTTTATAAGAACAGTTGTGAAACTGTCAGTTTGGCAAATTCTAAGGGGAAAATACTTCAGACCACTGATCATCGAGGCTGGCACGGAAAATATTGCATGAAGTTGCGGAGCAGTCATGGCTATGTTGTTGAAAATCATGGAAACCTGGATCCCAATCACATCATGATATCCCCTTCTTTATTATATAAAATAATTTACATCATCATGCTATATTACTGGGCAGGTTATTTGGCCTGTTTTGTAATAGGCGTAAGTTACGCCTTTGCATGACGCCACAGGGATGAAACATGCACTCACTCGTCAGGTTACGCGTCAGGGGGGCGGGGGGGCAAGACGTACCTTTGACGGGGGTGATGTACACGGGACAGGGCTTGTCCTCGGACGGGACCAGCGCACGCGACACCTTCTCCCGCCCGAAGAAGGAGTAGTCCAGCTTCACCGGCTCCGGGGGGAACACCTGCAGGGGGCGGGGTCAGGGGGGCGAGACGAGAGGTCAGAGTTCAGAGGTCGCGCCGCGGCGCTTGGGCCGGGCGGGGCGGGTCCAGTGGGCGGGGCCGCTCACCTGGGTGTACCGGAGGGCGGGGTGGGCGCCCTGCACGGCGGTGATCGACAGGGGCAGGCCCTCCAGCTGCCACAGCTTGCGGCTCAGGTCGTCGTAGGACTGCACCACTCTGAGGCTGGCCTCCTCGCCCGTGCTGCAGGCCTGAAACGCAGCAAACAGCCAGCCGCGCTTTAGCCCGCGGTGCTAACCCCCCTGCTGAAAAGCACTCCGATCTCACACGCTGCCGTGACCACTATCCGCTACGCCGCTCACCTCCCGTCCCCTTATGATGACATCATCGAGCAGGCCTCCCGTGTAACGCACGCTGGACTCTGGGATATCGGCATGACTAAAGGAAAGAAAACGAGGAGGAGTGTGAGAGTGGAATTTGCCCATCCCTTAATAGAACTTCACACACACACACACAGACACACACACACACACACAAGTAACAATGTCACCCATAACGTAATTTTACTGGCTCCAGAGACAGACGGATAGACAGACAGACACAGAAAGAGGCAAACAGAGACAGACAGCCAGGCAGGCAGGCACTCACAGCTGCAGCAGGTGGGTGATGATGTCACGGGGGACCAGTCTCTTCTGATAGGCGGAGGTTCCGGCCCACAGCACCGCCTCGGTGATGGACCCGTCCTGGAAGCGCCGCAGCTCGGAACGAGAACCCCACAGCTGCCGGAACTCCACAGCCTGGACACACACACAGAGGGGTGAGAGAGTACACACACACACACACACACACACACACACACACACACACACACACACAGAGGGGTGAGAGAGTACATACACACACACACACACACACAGAGGGGTGAGAGAGTATATACACACACACACACACACACACACACACACACAGAGGGGTGAGAGTACACACACACACACACACACACACACACACACACACAGGGGTGAGAGAGTACATACACACACACACACAGGGGTGAGAGAGTACATACACACACACACACACACACACACAGAGGGGTGAGAGAGTATATACACACACACACACACACACACACACACACACACAGAGGGGTGAGAGTACACACACACACACACACACACACACACACACACACACACACACACACACAGAGGGGTGAGAGAGTATATACACACACACACACACACAGAGGGGTGAGAGAGTACACACACACACACACACACACACACACACAGAGGGGTGAGAGAGTACATACACACACAAACACACAGAGGGGTGAGAGAGTACATACACACACAAACACACAGAGGGATGAGAGAGTACATACACACACACACACACAGAGGGGTGAGAGAGTACATACACCACACACACACACACACACACACACACACACACACAAAAGAGGGTAGAGAGACATACACACCACACACACATGCAGAGGGGTGAGAGAGTACATACACACACACACACAGAGGGGTGAGAGAGTACACACACACACAAAACACACACAGAGGGGTGAGAGAGTACATACACACACACACACACACACACACACAGAGGGGTGAGAGAGTACATACACCCACACACACACACACAGAGGGGTGAGAGTACACATATATACACACACAGGGGTGAAAGTGCACATACACACACACACACACACACACACACACACACAGAAGTACAGAGTTTATATGGAAGGAAGAGACATACCAAAGCACCCATGGTAGGCCATGACACACAATGGCGGATATACAGGCACTTTGGAGGTACGCTGCCTACCTTCGGGCTGTCCGCCGGGGGACCCTTCTCTAGCACTGAGGCAGCAAACTCGGGGTTCAGCAGGAGGCCGAAGGACAGGGGAGGCTGGTCCTTGTGTTTTGGGGGTTCACTGTCCACTGGCCACTGTGACATTGAACACCCAAAAACATTTTAAGAGCCTTAATACTAGCAAAATGAAACATGTAAAAGCTTCTAAAACAGCAACACGCATGATATGCTGTTCACACTGGCAATGATATGAACAGACTTCAATGAGAGCTTTAACTGTCAACTTTATTGCTGATTGCCTCACCTCAGGATCAGGGGACAGGGAGTGTGTCAAAAGGAAGACCCTTTCTCCAAGTCCTCGTTGCAGGAGGGACAGAATAAAAGGGAGCGCAGTGAGAACGTAGTTCCCGCTGTGGTCCATGAGTTCATTGAGAAGGTTGAGCTTCTTGCAGGAGGCCTGGAGCTTCACCAGGCCACACAGCCTGAGAGGGAAAAAAAGAGAGGTAGTGTGAGCAGCGGAGCTCCTGCGCTACGCGCAAAATCCTCCAGGGGCAGTGTGGAGCAGAGGCCAGAGAGCGCACTCACTGGAACAGGTGGTCGTAGGTCCGAATCAGGGGTTTGGGGGTCATCAGCAGGGCCTGGAAGCCGTCCAGCGTGGGGTCGTCCCAGAACTGCAGGGAGAGCGTGGCCTCGTGCTGAACCTGGACTCAGGGGAGAGAGAGAGAGTCGTCCAATCAGAACGCTTCATTCCTAAATGAGCGGCACAAGCCCCGCCCGGCACGGCCCAGCCCGCTCACCTGTTTGTAGGTGTTGGCCGTCACGTCCGCACACAGGTTCAGGTGGCCAGAGGGGTCCACAAAGACCACCGGGAAGGCGCTGTGGAACTCAGAGAGGGAGGGCTAGAGGAGGGAGAGGGAGATTTCATCATCATTAAGAGACAGAGAGAGAGAGAGAGAGAGAGAGAGAGCAAATAAAGCACATTTGAATTTAAATTTCAGACAGAGACAGACAGAGAGAGAAAGAGAGAGTGACAGAGAGAGAGAGAGAGAGAGAGAGCCCTGTCACTCACCGCGGTAGAGTCGGGGTTCTTCGCCAGGGTGATGCCATTCTCAGTCAGGTCCGTTGAGGCTGTGAATAATAACGCAGAGCACAAGTTTCAATACGTGAAACTGAATAACAGATAATGTGACACCTACACTAATGCAACATACACGTACAATACAACCTCGTGAGACACCACTGACATGTACTTGCAAACCTTCGCAATCATAATACACTTTTCCTGCTTTCCAAATTTTAAAAATGACTGCTCTTACAAGAAAGGTACCCCAAAGCCACAAAGAAACACACGTTATCTTGATATCTTAAAAAAAAAAAGAAATGAAGGACTGTTGCCTAGCAGCTGCCCCCCATTCCCTCTCACCCAGGAAGTGCAGGCAGTTCCTGAGCAGCTGATAGGCCGTCATGGTGTTGCTCACTCTGTGAGTGGTGAGAAGGTAGGCCACCAGCATGGAGCCCACAAACCCACTGAAGGACCCGGCGCCCTGGACAGGAAGAGAGCGCCACAGGGAGGGAGAGCCGCTGGAGAATGAACGAGCGTGCATGCGCAAACGCGCACGCGCTAACGCAGGAGCACAGGCGAACGTGCTAACGCAAGAGCACACGAAACGCGTGCATGCAAACACAAAGTCGTACGCTCAGTCACGCAAAACGCAAGCAAACAAGCACGAAGCCAGATGCACAGTCGCAGAAAACGCATCTTGCAAAAAGTACGCTAACATACACAGTCAGATACACAATCGCACAAAAGTGCATGCTAACATACACAAAGTCAGAAGCACAGTCGCACGAAGCACAACGGTGACGAAGTCAGACGCGCGTACCTGGTCCAGCTCTCTCTGCCTCAGCCACACTTTGAGCAGGGCCACACCGTCAGCGAAGGCAGCGCACTGACCGCTAACAGCGGACAGGAACTGCAAGTGCACCCTGGGTAGAAGGTCTCCGAGCAGCGCGCTGTTGTAATGGGGTGTGGGCGGGTCACTGAGATCTGGCGTGGAAACATCAGACCGTCAGTCACCCAGAAGCCCCTCCCACCATTTCCCCGCCAACATCTTTCCAATTAACCAATTTCATCGTCTCCTGTCCGAGCTCCCGTCCGACAACTTCTTGGCCTTGTTACAGGTGCATTGTGGGAGAAACAACGCAGAAACAGAATGTGTGCGGATTCTTTAGCCAATCAGCGCCTTGTAACTGAAAAACTGAAGTACGTCTGAGACTGCGACCCTCTGGGACACAAACAGGTCTCTTTAGATCACCCCCCCCACCCGCCCCCCATCCCTCTCACCCGTCTCCGGGGCGGCGACGCCCGTGTACCAGTCGGCGCGGACGTTGTTCCTCTGCGGGTGGAAGCGGCTGGCCTTGAAGAAGCCCGGCGGGGGGCAGGCGTGAACTCTGAGAGTCAGGCTGCCCGAGTCTTTGCCTGGAGGGAGGAGCCAACGCGTCAGCGAACAGGACTCCGCCCCCGAGCCCGCAAACCCACAAACGCTCCCTTCGACGCGTTAACGAGACGCCTTCTCAGTCAAACTTCAAACCGCAGGCTCTCGTTTAGCCCGCCATCGTCATCATACATTTCATGTACAACATGTGGGACCGCACGCAGACGACAGATGTAAGATGACAAAGGGGTGAAATGTAATCTACACTTGCACAAACACAATTACAAATTGCAACATTATGTGGCATTATAAAACAGGGAAACATAACATAACAAAACCCCAGCCAATTAATAGTCAAAATTTGTACTGGGAAGTTAACATCTAAAGCCTTTCTCACTGCCAAAACAAACATTCTGACTCCCACCCCACTTCACTGCAACCCTCCCCTTTCACATTTCGCACCATTCGGTCCCTCCCTCTTCCCTTCCCGCCCAATCGTGTACCGGGGGGTGTGAGCAGCAGCAGCGGGCGGAGGCGGTTGCCGTGGAGACAGGAGTAGCGCATGGTCCCGACGTCGGGGGAAGAGGAGAGGTGCTGTGCCAGGCCGGCCAGGTAGAGGGCTCTTTTGCGCGGGTACCTCTGGTTAAGGGCATCCTTCGGGTGCAGGACGCCCTGGAGACATGGGGGCAGAGGTCAGCATAAAAAATTGGCAGTGTCTTTTTTCTCTCCCCTGGGAGGTCAGCTATATTTTTATTTACAATTATAATTCACAGAAACTATGTGCTGAAGCCTCTAAGAGGGATGGGTATAACAGAAACAAAAAACACATTAAGCAACATTGGTAGTGTCCGGTAGGTCTCAAACAGCTGAAGCTATAATTCACATTAACTACAATATTATAAAAATCTAATTCAATTCATTTTTATTGTGCTTTTTACACAGACAGTCATAAAGATGCTTTATAGTGGAAAGACAAAAAAGAAACTGGGACAAAAACCAGGACAAAACATCTCTCTCAGTCCCCCCTCTCACCATCCCACTCTCTGTCTCCATTTCTCTCCCTCTCTTCCTCCATTTCTCTCAAACTCTTTCTCTCTCTCCGTTTCCCACAAACCCGAAAGCTGCCTCCAAACTCACGGCAGGGATGGTGACGGCCAGGTCCACAGAGACCCGGGGCTTAGTGCAGGTGCCCAGTGGGTAGCTGCCAATCAGGGAGACGGAGGCAGGGGGCGCCATGTGGAACTTGCCCTTCGTAGCCTTGGGCACCAGGAGGAAGGGCACCTTCACGTCCTCGGAGAGCCACGACTGGTCGCTCAGCTGGACAGAGAGGTTCGCACCAGAGGTTTTCAACACGGCCGCAACACAACGAGCGCTAACAGACAGCGGTCAGTTTAATACACTTACTGCATATGCCTAAACAGAGTGGTACTTACAATTCCACTTTCATTACTGCCAGAGGTGAAAAATCCAGGTTCAGAAAGTAAAAGTCCACCCCGGTACTTTGTTCCAATCACCTGGATTTGCTAAATAGCCCAAATCCTCAGCCAAGAGGCAGAACTAAAAAGTTAAATCAGCTGGCTGAGTTCATGGGTAGAAGAAATGCATGGCAAAAGTTTTACTTCCTGACCCCTGGACTTCCCACCTCTTTGTCCAGGCGGCAGATTTCCTCATGTATAAAGGGCGTACAACTGACCAAATGTTGCACAGGGAACCACTACACATTGATGTGGTTTTATTCGTGGTCTAAAAGAGACTAATAAGTGCTGTAACCCTGTTATTTTGTCAAAGCGCTTAACAGGGACAATGTCGCTATGATTTCTTTTATAATACTGTGCCTCTGCGCTTTCACTCCATTCTGCTTAACGCTTTTCTATTACAAAAAAAAAAACAGAAAGCAGGCCCTGGGGCGGCGCTGACCTCGACCTCGTCCGTCTCCGGCACGCCGTGGAGCAGCTCGGTGACCTTCAGCACGAAGGAGTCCACCAGCCGCTTCCTGCGCTCGCTCAGGGCCACTTCCTTCAGCAGCTCCTCCATCTGCGGGCCAGGAACAGAGGGCGGTTAATCCTCCCGCCATGCCGCGTGGCTCGCCAGGCCTAGAGCGCACCGCCCGGAGACGATCCCAGAGAACCCCAAACCGCGTTTTCCCCACTATCGCCCAGACATGGAAAACACCACTCCTCACATTCAGATGCACCATTCGCACCTCACAAAGAGAAACCACTACAGGGCTCTACACTAACATTTTTTTTCTATTTATTACTTCAACCTGAAAAATTTTGAGGCACCCTAATGCATCCCAATTAGAACACGTGTGTGAACTGGAAAAATAATTTACGAGTACATCAATTTTCAGGAGCAAATTCTCCACTGTACAGCCCTGCACTACAGCCCTTCCCTACCCCAATCACACATACACACTATTCACTGCACTGTTAACGTTTACAACAGTGAAAGACACACTCTGTCTGGTCTCTCTGGTCTTCACTAGGCAGGGTTTGGACAGGTTTTACACTTTGAAATACAATGCGTATACTGGTTTGTGAAGGCTGGTCCAATTATCCATTCCTAAGTAGTTGAAGTGCAGCTGCCTTGTCAAACTGCTGTGCAAAACAGCCATGTTAATAATTCAAATGTAGGGGGAAACAAGACAGAACCAAACCAAAACATAATCAGCACATCAGCCAACACAGAGCTGCGTTTTATGATCTTTCCATTATGAGTGGGCAAATGCCATATAGCCTATAACGACCTGATACCATGACCAAGGCCGAGACACAGAGCGTCTTGTCCAGCCAGTTCCCTTTGCCAACTGACCTGCATCTTCAGCAAGCTGCAGTGGAACAAGTTCTCCGCCTCTTTCAGCTGGTTCAGCTCCTCTGCAGTCGGCGGTTTGTAAAGTTCGCCTCGGGTCATCTTGACGGGGCGCAAGACCCCGTCCTCAGAAACACCCTGCTTCATGCTCCTCTTCGTCCCCTTGCGTCCTTCCTCCTCCTCCTCCTCCTCCTCCTCCTCCTCACCATGAGAGGACTCCTCTTCATCCATCTGCGAGACACCGAGGTGGGAGATATTACTTGGGATGATAACGCGTTTCTCGTATTTAAAAACAGCTGACAGGACACCTCTAGCTAGGGGACGCCACGTTGAACGTTGCAGCTGAGCTACCAGAAATATACACGATTGGATTTTCTAGCTGGCTAAGTAATGCGCTTTGTCAATTAAACAACATGCTAAAAGATGATTGCTGATAAGCTCAATTATGTGTATTGATAACTTAAATTATGATTTTATTTGTGTAAAGCATGCGACTTGGGTGGGTAGCAAACTGGCTAACATAAGAGCACGCTGCAATGAAATGTTCCTAGTCGTCACTTAGCTATGATTGCCGCATGAAGTTACGACGACACGTATTTGTTATTATAGTATACTTGCATTAGTTCCCGCATTGGTCTTGAAAACATGTATGATAACTACAATTAAAAAATCCGTTGATGGCTAATCAGCCGGCAGTACGAAACATTGTATTTCTTAAACATCCACGTTAAAACTTTGTTTGCCTTTAATTTTAGCGACTTACCCCTCTCTCTGATTCCACCGTCATTTCATTTGTCTTTCTCTTCATTATTTCCCGACAGAAAAATAGAATTTTTTTCAATTAATGTGCCCTTCTCTATGTAGTTGTAGATTCAAGATCCATCTCACATGGACACACAGGGTCACACAACCCCCCGACACTTCCACTTCGCTCTGATTGGACAAGCTGTCGATGAGAAAGGTTATGATTGGTCGAATGGTTTTCCCAACCTATACAGCCCTCCCCACGTAGTCAAGCTACTATGCGCTGTGTACAAACCCAGGTAGTGGGGGAAGTCACAATACTGTGGTAGCCTATACCGAAGAGCTTAATAGTTTCTGACTATACACTATTCGTGTATATACAGTTCTGGGGGGAAACAAACAAACAAATAAATAAAACATGAGTTATAATGACAATCAGCAGCGAAATGTTAGCTACAGTAATGCGGGGACCATTATAACCTGGGATAAAAACGGCAATTAACTTTGCACGTCATTGGTTGCTCCTTTCTGTAACAGAACTAGACAAATCTGAGTGTTTAGCTGAATACATTGCATGATTTAGCCATTTCAAAATTACCTACTGACACCTGGATTTCTCTCTGTAATATGGGATATAATCCACTCAGTGGCCACTTTACTAGGTACACCCATGTAGCAACCTATGGCTGAAAACAGCCAAATGGTGGATTACATGTCTGATAATATATAATATGAGAATGTACTCATATTTTTTTTCTATTTCTACCTACAATAACACAAAAAGAGTTCTACTTAAAAAATAATCATAGAAACGACTTTCCTCAAAACAGCCTTTTAATTACAATTAAATTATCAGAAGTCCATCCATTTTGCAAAGTGGGAGATGGAGGAGTAATTAAATTGACTGAAATCATACCTACCTTAATTTAAAGAGGGTTGCAATTCTCGGGGTCTATGCATTTCAACCCCCCAATATTCAAACCAAAGTTATACCCTTGAGTTGTATCTTACAACAAACATTTAAAATAAAGTTCAGACAGCATAGTCAACGGTCAGAAATCTGTGTTGTTCACATCCCTACTCAGTATTACATTACATTACATTACAGTGTTGTTCACATCCCTACTCAGTATAGGCCTGCGGTTCATCCTCAGCAAGGAACAGTGAAGTAAAACTGATTTGAATGCATCCCTCCAGCTAATTTTGATCATGGTAAGCCAAGGAATTGAACACTGAAGTCATTCCATTAAAATAAAAAAGAAATACTGAAATTATAGCCTTGGCTCAAATAGTTTTCCGATCATGGAGGACAGCTAAGTGCACATCATCAAGAACATCAGAAAGTGGGAGCATGGCGCGGACGACACGAGGTTTGTGCGGCTCTGTAAGAAGGGGCGGGGCTACGCTTTGAGCCACTCGTCGACGGCTTTCTCGTAGAGGTCGGGGTGCCTCTGCCAGTCCAAGTGCCAGCGGAGGCCGGCGATGATGCTGGCATAGCTGTCCCCGAGGCTCTGCCTCCAGCTGCTGAACTGCTGCCTGTTGTAGCGCTGCACTTCCTTGGAAACGATGGGATAGTCGACCACGCTGCGCAGAAGTTTGTCCAGGTGCTGGCAGACTGCAGGGAACTGGGCCGCCACGTTGTGCAGCTCATCTTTGTCACTGGAGAGGTCTGGGAAATGAACGTGAGGTCAGTCAGAGCACACACACATACACACTGCGCTCTCAAGAGCCTGCGGAAAAGGGAAGGTACAAATTGAGAGACACATTTCTTGCAATGAGGTCTACCAAGGTTTATGAGCAAAGCACACCCCTGGATTTTGACAGATTTATCTTACGTCACTGCCAGCTCTGTCAGGCGCATAGTCGTACTATGATGTGAGTACCAAAGCTTACAAATGAGACTAGGGGCTGGGCAATACAGCCGAAAAAAGAATATTTTGAAGCTTTTTGGCAATATACGATACATATCGTGATATTAATGCATTCTCTGAAATAACTAAACAGAATGATTTGCAATCAGAATAATATACTTAATTTAAACTGTAAATCCTGCACAGTATACCTTTAAACTACATCAAATAATAAGATACCTTCAAGTGAAATAGTTTGGTTCATTAAAGATACTTTAAAAGAGGAAAGGTTAAAACATTATTTTGAAGTCAGATAATCAAGATAACATTAAATGAATCCTGTTCCAATAGCATCAGGTAAGACTACTACACGTTCCTTCGCTACTCTGATACTTCTGCTGTTTGGTGTATCAGAGGGTTTTCTTTTTTTTTTTACACATTCATAAATAAAAACAAATTACCTAACCTGAAATTTTGACAAGAATGTGCCAGAAGAGTTGTCTAATGACTTTTAGAGGTTTTGCATCTGCTACATGAATCTAATATAAAGTAACAACCGGCAGCACCAGCAATTATATTATATATTATATATTATAATTATATTATATATTACCACCAGCCCCACAACAGTGACAATTATTTTAATTGAACATAATATTGTGATAGGCTGGATTTTACAGTACGGTTTATTTTTGTTCAGTCAAATTCCAAAATGAATTCCTGGCTACATTGCCAGGCTTAGAAAACAAAACCTTTGAAAGCAGTGACTTGGAACGTTTGGCCAGCTGATTGAGTGCAAGAGACAAAAATAACTCAGGTAAAAAAACGGAGAGAACACTTTTTTTACACATTGTTGGATGGGCTTTAAAGTGCTGACTTTTTTGTAAACTACTGCCAATCTGTAACAGCTCATATATTTAATGTCTGTACTGCAAGCTGCCTGTATTTTTCTTTAGAAAACAAAGACTTCTTGTTTCTGCATTTTTTCCCCTATCTTGAGAACATTTAGAACGGTTCTCTTGCACAATTTTCAGGAACTCAGGACTTCAGGGAAAATATTACACATTGATAAACTGTATATGTACTTGAGCTATTTTTAAATAACCAGGCGGAACACAAATACTTCTCACTTGAAGTGGTACTCCCTTTTAAAAACAATAGTTGAACTTGGGAAAAAATGAATTCAATCTGTCCCAGCAGCTGAATGTGACTATTACAGCTGGGTCCTATAGCTGAATGTGACTATTACAGCTGGGTCCTATAGCTGAATGTGACTATTACAGCTGGGTCCTATAGCTGAATGTGACTATTACAGCTGGGTCCTATAGCTGAATGTGACTATTACAGCTGGGTCCTATAGCTGAATGTGGCTATTAAGCTGGGTCATAGCATTGACTAATGTTGCTGAATGTGAGTATTACAGCTGGGTCCTATAGCATGAATAGTGGTTAGCTGATTGACTAAAGGCTAGTGTCTAAGCCATCAGCATTAGAATGTTCAGTTGAGAACATTCTAATGAAATATTTGCGATCTCGCACCTTAAAGGACTAGTCGTCACCACGTCTTTCGGGTTTGTGCGCGGGACTCACCAAACAGCTGTGGAGGGACGCTCAGCCCGTCAGCGTAGGCCATGTACTTCCACTTTCCCTGCCGCAGCATGTACGTGGAGGCGTTGGCGTTGCAGCCGTGGTACTCGCTGAGCACCCAGTCGGGGCGGGGCTCCGCCGGGGGGACGGCGCTCCGGGACAGCAGGGGTACGAGCGAGTGACCGCTGAGACCGCCCGGGGCGGAGACTCCCGCCAGATCTGCATGAAAAACACAGGGGGGTGTTGAGACAGGATGTCTAACCTAACCAACACTACTGTTCTTTAGCTATATTGGCACAGTTTGAATTACAAGATATGTGCTTGTGCCCACAAATATACATATGAGGAGTGTTCCTTTAGTTTTGTTTATTGATAGTGTCTTTGTTAAATAGCGGTCAGGTGGTGATTCTCGGTCCCCATATGTTATTTGGCTAACAAAGCTAATGGCTAACAGAGAGTGACTTGATGTAGAGTGCTTTGAGCATGGAATGCCAATTTATTACATAATTTCAGGTGAGAAGCTCAGCAGACCTTGGTCTAAAAAATGCAAACTATCCCTTTAAGTGCTACAGCCTCTCTTACACTTTATTAAAGGGTAGATGTGCTGGGCTCTGTACCGCTCTAACCCAACGCTGCCTCCCTCTTATCCAACACTGACAGGGAGGGGAGCTCTTACCCAGCATTGTGGGGTAGATGTCCACCAGAGAGACGGGCTCGTGTAGCCGGAGCCCCGCCTTCACCCCGGGACCGGCCACGAGCAGGGGGACGTGCGAGCTGCCCTCGAACATGGACATCTTGTAGAACTGCCGGTGCTCCATGGCCAGGTCGCCGTGGTCCGAGGTGAACAGTAGGACCGTGCTGGAGAGCAAGCCCGAGTCACGCAGGGCTTCCACCACCGCACCTGTAGGGCCAACACATTTACCTGTGTTCACCTGGGTGACACATTCACCTGTGTTCACCTGGCCAACACATTCCCCATCGTTCACCTGTGCGATTCTCAAAAGTGTTTCATTCAGACAGATGGAAGCGGTCTCAGTCATAACACTATCTTTATCATTATTTTCTTAAGGCCGTTCAACTCACCCAGCATGGCATCGGTCTCTGCGCACATGGCATAGTAGTAGGCGCGGATGTCTTTGACTTCCTGTTCGGTGAAGTTGCCACTGCAGTTCTTGGTGTAGGTAGAGTAGTAGTCAACAGGGTGCATCTCTGAAAAGTGCAGCCATTTTGGTACGGAGACGTTCTGATGAGACACCTACAGGTACAATAGAGCAGACAAAATACCTCAGTTACAGAAAGGAATGTCACTTTTGGCAGTTGGTTGAATTGTTGTGAACAGTTATTGGATAATAATATACCATAATCATCAACCAGGGGTGTCAATTTCAGCCTTTCTTTAGGGAAGGAGACTGCGTGCCATGCTATTTTTTTTTTATATCTCTAGTGGTTTTACTGATCAAGGCAGGATTTTTTTTACATCAAAGTGTGAAGAGTCTAAGCTTTATAACAGTATAAGGGTTAAAAAGCAATAATTTAGAAGAATGTTGTTGTTACCTCCCAGCATCTAATTTCATGGCCATTGAGCTTCAAGGGTTACATTTAAAAAAAAAAAAACTTTATCACTATATATTAAAATAAATCACATATTTATGCTTTAAGAAAAAAGAGAGCACTTGCCTTTTTCAGCCAGTAGGGGGAGGTGCGGAAGGTTGACCCCCCAGCAGTGGGCCCCAGGGAATCTGTGCGGTAGGGGTGAGGCAGATTTAAACCCAGGTAGAGGGCAAATGGCTGGCGGAGGGACGCGGCGGTCTGGTGGATCCACTGGACAGCGATGTCCGTGGTTTTCCAGTCCTTGGTCATGACCCTCTCTGTGGATGCGTTTCCCCTCAGGTCCGTCACGGGACGGCCTTCCTGTCGCAACAGGAAAGGCACGTCCCGCGTCCAGGCCTCCACGCGATTGCTGGAAATTGGGATAGAAGAGAGCCGACAAGCAGTAATGCGGTGGGGCAGTCAATCAGGGTGTTAGCTGACTATCCCCTTGTCTGTGGTAAACAGTTATAAGTGCACTGTTTACATTAGCAATCCTCCTAAGTACCGCTATCTTAATCACTAGGCTACCTAATTAAGACATCTTAATTACCGCTTATTAGATACCCAAATGCATTTCCTTGATGTGAAACTCTCAAAATACTGAGGCGGAGCAAAGTACAGGCAAAACCACTCTTAAACTGACAATAATTCCACATATTAATTAGGTCACAACCAATTTCAGTGAATGTCAAGTACCATATAATTGGATGAGCATGTTTCTCAATGGGATCCAATATTTTTTTACATTTCATCTGCACTCAGTATGAATTACTTTATTACTTGTTTTGTGTGAACATTTCAGTTCCAGTGGAACCTCCCTCAGCGTGCTAATAGTGATGAAACTCGGAAACTGGTTGAATTTATTAGCATAATTATTTGAAACAATTGCACATTCAATCAAAGTCAATTACAAATTACTTTATAGTTACATTCAGAGATGGTGTCCAACTACATGCCACACAAACATAATTAAAATATATATTTTAAAGAACAGACACATAGACATATCCTATCACATTCAAATACCATCAATCACATGGACTGCAGTTCATGCAGAGATGTATGTGACAGTGTCACAAACTGTGACATTATTCATGCCCCGCCTACCTCACAGAATGGCCACCGGATGTAAAGTCCAGTTTTCCCAAACTCCTGGTGTGATATCCATTTTCCTGCAGAACGTCCATCCATGTGGTGGCATTACCCTCCAGGCACTTATAATTGTTCCATGACTGAGTTAGATGAACAAAGCGACCACTCCACATGGCTGGTGGCAAACACAAGAGATTACAGTTAGCCTATGTTGCAATAATTACGATTCATATACTAACTGGAAACTGCACCACGACAATGCATAATAACTTTTTATTTATCTCTATATTTATCTCTTAACTGTTTTATCATACAAATTGCATGTGTTGGGAGAAGTTTGCACATTACAACATCTTTAATTCAGTGGATGAAACGTATCCAAACAAATGTGGTTCAGTTCACATTTGTACCGGAGCCTTCTTTTGGTACCTGCTCTAGATGGACAGCAGATGGGAGAGTTGGTATAGGAATTGAGGAAGACAGCCCCTTGTTCCCTCAGGTATTTTGTATAAGGGAGCTGCACCAATGTACTCCCAGGGTCAAAGGTCAGCCTTCCATCCTTTTGGACAAAATTCAATGTTTCAATTCAATATAAAGTAAAATGTGAAACATTACATGCCACATATCCTGCTGATCAGCAACTTCCACACAAAAAGCCCGTATCCAGATACTTATTACAAATCATTAATTTCTTTAGAACAGAAAATGCATATGCGTGTATTATATGTATTAAACAGACATTCGCAACGTAGTTTTACGAATAGTTGCACAAAAAAAGCTTGCAACGGCTACTTACAAATGCATCGGACATCACCATCACAAAGTTGGGTCTGAACTTTGCAGTGCGGTTAAAACCAAAAGCCAGAACATGTAGTTGAGCAAAAATAAAAAAGGCAGTACAAAACACTTTCATTTCTGTCGACATTATAACGGAATCTTCATTTTCCGGAAATAATTTCCTCTCCGCTGACAGTTGACGACGCAGCCTGAGCTGGCTAGCGCGTTAGGCTGGCCAAAATGAATCCATAGAGAACTCTTATCTAGTTCTATTCCAGGTCTAATACGCAAGATGCGGGCTGCATATATTCAGAGAATATTCGATTGACTGAATTACCGTTGCAGCTTAATTTTCTGTCCTTTTCATTAGTAATTCTGTAAAATTAACCTCATCCATTTATCCTAAACTTTATCCATAACGCCTCCAAAGCAAAAAAAATCTATCTAACTAGAACGATTATAAATATGAAGCAAAAGTAATCAGCAAATGTCCCTACTAAATATCTAACCAGCCACGAACATCACAGAAGTGCTCCAATCGAGATGGGTTAATTGATGGATGCTGAGCAGGCGCTGCAGTTTAACAAGTGTGTATTTGATTGCGTTGGCCGCTGTCCTGAAGTGATGCCTGAGAATAAACTATAGACTGCAGAAAAATAACAAACATGCAAACTGCTGTCAAATCTGACTATTCTGACTATGTTTTCTGGTTTCCGGACATGAGTTTTGAATTCTACGTCAGTTAGATCTATATATTAAGATCGGCGTTGGCTTAAGGTGACAAGCGATTGGACTACTGAGTCCACATGACGTACTTATCAGTGAATTCCGTGCAGCTGTTACAGCAGTTTGCTTTCGTGTCATGTTACTGAGATTGTGGGTTGTTGCCGTTACTCATGGGTAGAGAAAACCAGTCTTTAATCATTAGAAAGTGTATTACATTTCTTTATTTGTATTATTTAGGCTGGATAATACAGAGTAAACATCAGTGGTTTTTATTTTTTATCAAATTATTTTTTACCGGTTGAGGGCAGCACGAACCGTTTAGTCCAATATAGCCACGATAGACGCAAGAAGAACAGAAGAAGAAAGATTGTGGGTGCTACTGCTGAGCATGATGGGATTGAGTGGTGGCAGTAGCTCAGGAGTCTGTCCGCTTATCTGACTTTTGTGTTATCTGGTGAAGGCATACTAGTTTTCAAATGAACAGGTAATCTTGACTTTGCTTTTCATTGTGCTTTCAGAGTTAAAACAGAGTACTGTCATGCTGTTATTAGCTGTGTTATTAGCTATCAGAAGAAGCACCCTAAGTTAACGCATTTCTATCTTGGTAGCTATGCTAATGGTGGCTAGCATATCTGTCATGTTTGCAGAGAATTGCTACACGGTTAACAGTCAGGATAAATACAGAAGTAAGGGTACGTGGATTTATACAGTACAACTTGATAATGCAGTGTCACAACACAATAGATAGCTGGGCTACCTGACGTGCTGTGCTAGCCAACTGTTAGTTTCAAACTCCCAACTTAATTTAGACTGATGCAATCATCTCACAACGTTACTGGCCTAAACTTATCACTAGCGAAGTATTTTATTTTATTATATTTCGGAAATGACACTGACCCTTGTTTCCCCAAGGCTACTTTTTTCTTGCATTGCTGAGACAGAATTCTAGGCTGACGTGTTTGTTATTCATTTTATTCGCGATGTTCGCTAATCTTAATCATATTGATGCACTACAAGCAGTTTTTGTTCCAGCAAATGTAACATCAGAAAGTTGGTACAGCTAGAGGCTTTTTTTTGTATATTTGTCTCACAAAATTGATTGTGCAGAACCATTGTATTTTTACTATCGCTTTTGACTAATGCTGCACTGTGCATTCTTTCACATGGGTTTTCAGAGATGGCGAGCAAAGAAGTTAAGTCTGCGTTGAAAAACGCCAGGGAAGCCATCAAAAACAAAGAGTACAAAGAAGCCTTAAAGCATTGCAAGGTAAGTGAAGAGTGTCATTGCTTTGACATGCTTGATATTTTTTTAACCACTTCCCATTGGTGGGAGTGCCTTGTAAAATAGTTCAGCAGACATTTAAAATATCCAGAGATGGAACAGCCTCAGGGGCACGCTTCCGATGATGTTAGTGTTACTGAGTAAAGAGATCATGCATGTTCATGCATAAACATTGATCCACGAGTAGAAACCACAAATGTGTTTTACTATCAAACAAATATCTCTCAACTTGTGTCTTGTAAATTGTTATTTAAATGAATGTGCTCTTATTTGTACTAATGCATTTGGGAGTACACATTTTCCCTTTTGCACAAATACCTCATAGTTTGTATAAGAAAACCAATAATACCCTACATGGCCAAAAGGATATGGACATCCCTTCTAATTAGTGGGTTTGGCTACTTCAGCCACACCCATTGCTAACAGGTGCATAGGATCACACATACAGCCATGCAATCTCCATAAGCAAACATTGGCAGTTGAATGAGTCATACTGAAGAGCTCAGTGACTTTTAACATGGCACTGTCACAAGATGCCACCTTTCCAACAAGTCAGTTTGTCAAATTTCTGCCCTGCTAGAGCTGCCTCGGTCATCTGTAACTGCTGTTATTGTGAAGTGGAAACGTCTAGGAGCAACAACAACTCACCCACAAAGCAGTAGGCCACACAAACTAACAGAACGGGACCGATGCTGAGGCATGTAGCGTGCACAAATCACCTGTCTTCAGTCGCAACACTCGCTATCGAATTCCAGACAGCCTCTGGAAGCAACGCCTCTCTCCATAGATGCAGACACCTGGTTTGCACATGTTGTGAGTGCATTGGGGAATTGTGTTTCCCTCCATGGTTATATAGGCAGTGCTGAGGGAGTAGGGCGTTGAGGGGCATTGCGTTATTTGGTTCACTATGTTTCCCTCCATGGTTATGCAGGCAGTGCTGAAGCTGGAGAAGAGTAATTACAATGCCTGGGTTTTCATTGGCTTGGCGGCGAGCGAGCTGGAGCAGCCGGACCAGGCCCAGTCAGCCTACAGGAAGGCCTGCGACCTGGAGCCCGAACAGCTGCTGGCCTGGCAGGTGAGATTTTGGGCTGGCTGGGTTTGTGGTGCTGGTTTTGGGGCTGGTGTCGTGACAGTGCAGGGCAGTTAATGGCCTGTGTATGTAAACCAATGTTTGTGACTGACTTTCAGGTGAGGCACTGCTGTTGGCAGTGGCAGCCCCAAAACTTAGAGTAGAAATAGGTCTTCTACTTGATTGTGTTGGCATCTGTAATTTTAACGTATGCCCCTTCTCCCTTGGCTGTTAACAAAATGTTAAAACTAAAATTTCTTCCAAAAGTTTGTCCTTGATAAAACATTTTCCAAGCAAAAATATTAGTAAATAATATCAGATTTATGTTTAAAGGGTCAGTGTATCATCCAAGAGTTAAGATTCTGGGGATATTATTTTATGGAGAGCGAAAACATGAGCCATCCTTCTTAATAATTCAGTGTAACTGTTCTCATGTATTGGGGTTACTTTTCTACAGCGAGCAATACAACAAAATCCATGTATAAAAGGATATGCACAGTTACCTCTCTGGTATTCCTCTGTTATAGGGGTTAGCAAATCTGTTTGAAAAGAGCACCCAGACAGATTTCAAAGCTGAACTTCCGAGGGTCTACCAGAAACTCATAACGCTGTATGAAAGGTAAGCTACAAAATCCATTAAGCATTCAGCTTTTGCGTGACAGCGAAATTATGTCTAGTAGGGGGTATATATTCTCTCCATATATTTCAGAGAGTAGACAGCCCAATGTGTGACTAAAATGGTGTTCATTTATTGCATGTATTTGATTTGTGTTGATGCTTTTCTTTTTCCTCTCTTTGTTTCGACTTGTAGTTCGGACAAGGTGAAATGTTATGAAGTGGGAAAGAAGCTGGTCGAAATTTATCACACAGAGAAGAATCATTTGCAGGTCTTTACTATAAAATTAAATTATCAATTGTTGGTAACACTTGAAATATATTTCCATCTTCTGGGACATGGATCTTATGGGTAATGTAGTTCGCTGGGTTTCTCCCCTCCCTGTAGGTGGCGAGATTGTGGTGTAGGCTGATTCAGCTGAAGGAGGATGCGGAGGAGGGGGTTGTGGGGAGGGCGGGGCTGCTGAAGCTGTGGCAGGAGATGACCCAGCTATTGGCTGACAGCGTGGAGGAGCAGGATAACGAGACCCAGCAGCATGTGAGTGGCTGGCTCTGCCTTGGCTCAATTTCACCCTGCAGCTTGTAGTTCTTTTATCGTGTCTCTTGTAATTGTGCCTTACGTCTATCTTAAGACTTATCCATAGCTTTATTTACTTCAGCTTTGGACTTAGGCATAGCTTTACCAACTTAGCCACATCTTTACTGACTTAGCCATAGATTTAGTTACTTGGCCACAGCTTTACCAAATTAGCCATAGCTTTTCCGACTTAGCCTTAGAGCTTAGCCATAGCTTTACTGTATGAGCTAGACTTGATAGTCATTGCTATGGATAGCTTTTTACATGGGTAGCTTTTGATAACTTTATAACAGAATTGTACTTCATCTGACCCGTGTTTGTATTTTTCCAATGTTCTTATCCTCACGTCGGTTTGGATTAAAGCTTCCACCAAATTAAAATAATACAATGTAGCTGAGACGCTGGCTGTATATGATGTACTGTTTTCAAATATGGCCACTTTCAGTATGTTCCTGCACTTTCCTTATGTGTACATCTTGTCATTCTCTAACATATCTCTTCTCCGTTCCTCCTGCAGCTGTCTTGGAGTATGTAGATCCTGAAAAAAATTCTTGATAGAAGTTTATGTACAAAAGTGCAACCTCATAGTTGTGCATCTTAGTTGTACTACTGAAATGACGCACAAATCTTGTCCTGTTTTCCATTAATAACTTAGCAATTTTCTCAAGCAATGTCATAGTTTTTTGATGCTTGATGCCAAACTCCATTTGAAGACAGGTAGTAGTAAGGAATTTTGACCTTTGTCTTACCTCTGTCTGTTCTGAATGGACAATTTCAATTCAAGTTAAAAATAACGTAATGCGTTCTCTTCGCAGTTAATAAACGCTTTTGAGAAGGCCATGTCCCTCATGGACAATATACCCTCAGAGGACCACAAGAAGCTCTCAGCCAATTACATTACATGCTTATCAAAAGTAAGTTTGGATGCATAATTTCATGTAAATCAATAATTCTGCTCTGATGTTTCAACGTGTGTTGGAGCAGCTTTTTTAACCCACTAATGGAAAAATGTATTGCTGCCCTCTGCCTGACCTTTTTGCTGATTTGTCTAAGTTTTTTATGTATGTATGTTTAATGTATTTTTTAATCTTCGTGGAATGGGTTTGACATGCTTTTGGCTAAATGTTGCCTAATTTTCTGCCTCTGAGCTTGCAGTTTTGGAATGTGGTCAACAATACTGTACATGCTGATAGAAGAACACTGTTTTCTTCCTATGCAGGGGGCAACATCCCCTGAAAAAGAAAGCGCTTCCGTATGGTGTTGTAGTCTGAGGAGTGTCATGTTCCGTTACTCCTGCAGCTCCCACACGAGGAGGTGAAGATGAAGGAGGCCTGTGAGGCCATGCTGTCCCTCTACCCCACGCACGCCTTCCCCCTGGAGGTGCTCGGCACGCACTACCTCCGCTCTGGTGAGTAGGAGCCTGTGTCTGTGACTGCACTGTCTGTGTGTCACGCGTGTACGGGTGAGATCAGATGGCGTACGTTGTGGCTGATTTTGCTCCAGGTGGAGTGCACTGTAGTAGCTTTGTGATTGAGATTTGTTCCTGACAGTGTGCGCTGTGGTTGTGATTTCCCTCACGGTGTGCTGTCTGGTTGTGATTTAGTCCAGCTGGCTTGAACTGCAGTTGTGATTTAGTCCAGATTGTTTAAGTTAGGGATGTGATTTAGCCTGAGATGTGTGTGTTAGGGATGTGATTTAGTCCAGGATGTGTGCGTTAGGGATGTGACTTAGTCCAGATTCTGTGTGTTAGAGATGCGACTTAATCCAGATTGTGCTCGTTTAGAATATCATTTAGTCCAGATTGTGTGCGTTAGGTATGTGATCTAGTCCAGGTTATGTACATTAGGGATGTGATTTTGTCCAGGTTGTGTGGGATGTGATGTAGTCCGGCCGGCGCTGTGTTTGTGGCAGGCGTCTGCAGCGAGGAGGCCGGCGGCTGCTTCGCGCGGCTCCTGGAGCTGGACGCGGACAGCGGGCTGGCCCACATCGGCCTGGGGGCCAAGGCGTTGGAGGAGGGGAGGTACGAGGAGGCCGTGAGGAGCCTGGCCGCGGGTGAGTTCAGAGGAGGCGCCCGCGTCTCTGGCCCGAGCGGGCGGCTGAAGATCTCCCGCCCGGCACCGGGCAGGAGACGCTAGCATAGCCGCAGCCCAGGACGCTAACGGTGTAGCGTTTACGGTCTGACCTGGCTGCGTGTTCCTTCAGGTCTGAAACGCGCGCGGTCCTGTTCGGTGGGGTGGCTCAGGCTGGCCCAGGCCCAGCTGAAACTGCACAGATACGCCGCCAGCGCCGTCTCCTGCAGACAGGGTACGTTCCAACACCCCTCAACACCGGTCAGCCCTCCCGCTGACACTCTGCCCCTCCCATGGGCATCTCTGCTCCCCTCTGTCTGCCTGTAGCAGATGCTGGGTTTGTGTGTGGTTTTGGTAAAGTCTTGGATTTCAGAAATATTCAACCAAGAGGCCCATGTAAGGTGTTAGATTTTATGTAGGCGATTAGAATGATCTTAACTGAACATTCTAATGCTGATGTCACAATCACTGAAAACAGTATGTTAAAAAAAAACAGTAACTGAAAGCAGTGGAGTTCTAGAATACAAACTTTGAAAAAGCATTCCAAAAAACCTACTCTTCAAAGGGTTAAAGGACTTCCTTCAGCTGAGGAAGCGAGAATGTTGAACGTTGAAACGGCGGCTTTTGTGCAAAATGTTCGGCCCTGTTGTCCCGCCGTGTTTCTTGATCATTGTGGCCTGCCGGGAAAGAGGGTTCAGCTGTGTTCAGACCTGTGCTGCCTCTCCCCGACAGGACTGAAGGTGTTGGACGGGGACGCCGGAGGGGCGGAGTCGAGGAGGAGGCTGCTGCGGATGAAGGCGGAGGCGTTGGTGAGAGCCGGGGGAGAGCAGAACGCGGACGAGGCCCTGGAGGCGCTCGCGCAGGTACGGCGCTCTTCCTCCGCAGCTGCACCGTCCTCATCCTCGCTTTCAGACCTGCCGGAATCCTGTGCTTCGGAAAGACCTGTTATCCTTTTTATTCTCCGATTATTGCCTATTGTGCTAACCGCTGGCTTTGTTAGACCACTTTGTTAGCATTGCTCCTGTGTCACCCATTGCATCAGCATAGAACTGATTATGGTCCCTTGCCTTTTTTTCCCCAGCTGGACGATGCTGATAATGACCCTGATCTGGTGTCCTTAAGAGGAAGGGCTTATCTGCAGAAGGGGCTCGTTGACAAAGCTCTTCAGGTACGACCCACCACACTATCTCCATTCTTCTGTTACAGCTAACATGCCGAAATGCAGATGTCCCATGTATGTAACAACATTAAATACAGGTGATAAAGTAGATTTTCTATACAGAGGGCACGCTTTTATTATTCTATGATCTTGGGTGGTTGTTGTTTATTTTACTCAGATGTGACATAAGGAAGATATGCTTGTGAGTCTGTTGACTGTAATGTATGCTAAATGGATAGCAGCTGTGAAAAAGAGATTAACCTCAGCGCTATTTTCCCTATGCAGCTAATGTTCTGTATTAGTCAAAGCTGTTGAACTCTGGAATGGGTATTTATCATTTTCATTACAGTGCCAGTGACTCCCTGATCATTAACTTCCCTGGCTGGTGTCAAATAATGATTACTTTTTTCTTTTTTTTTTTCCATCTTCTTAAATTACCGGAATTCCATTTTTCAAATGGGTGCAGAGGTACCTCAGCCGACCCCTCTGGAGCTGTTACACACACATAATGGACTCCCTGACCCTGCAGTCTTGCCGTTTTGGATAGATGAGATCTCGTAATCGCAGAACGACGCTCGTTTTTTTAAATTTTTAATTCAGTGCTGCGTTTCTCCAGCAGGTGTCCTCGGAGCTCCCCCCGGAGGCCCACCCGGGACAGGCGGAGGTCCTGGTCCTGAGGGGACTGGCTCAGCTCGCGCGGGACGAGCTCCGGGAGGCCGAGGAGAGGTGGGCATGAGACCCCCCCTACACCCCCCCACCACCAACCCACCGCCCTTATTCCTCAAAGAGCTGAGAAGTTTGTTCCTTTGACATCAGAGAAAGGCTCCCAACGTTACACACGCCTCTTTTGTGAATGATTGTTTCTTACAAATGCAGGGACTATTCACAGTGGTCAAATAATTTACTCATTTAATACCTCTTTTTGATTGAGCATATTAATTAAACAGTGATTTGTGATATGAGTGCACAGATGAACTGGAATGCATGATGCATGCAAACATGATGATTGCTGATAAACCAATGATGACGGATCAGCTCTTAAAACAAGCGATTGTGCTTTCCCTCCCTCCTTCCCTACCTCCCTCACTCCCTCACTAAAGCTTCCTGAAAGCCCTGGAGCTCAAGCCAAGTTCGGGGGAGTGCCTCTTTCTGCTGGGACGGCTGTACTGGGACATGGGGGAGGAGACGCGCCGGGACAAGGGCAAGGCTCACATCCACCTTATGAAGGTCAGAGTTCACGCGTCCCGGGACAGTGGGTCACATTTATTCAACGCTTTTCATGGACCCAAAAGCTGATAACAGTGAAGAGCAGGGGCATTGGGTGGGGGGGTGTGACTTTCCTCAACCACCACCAATGTAGTGGGCCCTTCTAGGTAATACGTGGCGGCCTTGTTTTTCCCCACTGGACACCATTCCTCAACCAATCAACTGGGCAGGCCATGTTGCCTGGAGACACCAAATTGGTCTTCTCAACCTCTGATGAGTGACTTGGATTTACAGTGAGCAGACTGGGGTCTGGAGTTAGGATGATTGGTGGAGATGGAGGGTAGCTTTTGGCTGAGAGGAACTTTGGTTGTATGCTTCAGCTGATCATTAAATCCAATCAGGGACTAGCTGCAGCTGGATCTGGATGGGCAGCCGTTTAGCGAAAACTCATAACAACGCTAGGACGTCTTATTTATCCTGAGAGTTCCCATAATGCATAGCAGGGTACATAGCATCTCCTACGTGATCTCTGTTATAATGGGCAAAGCATTTCAGTTGAATGTAAGAGTGACCCAGAGTTCTGTTGGTTCGGTTTGGTTTGCCAGGCCGCCAAGCTGGACCCGCACTTGGGCGTGACGTTCCGGTACCTGGGGCACTACTACAGGGACGTGGCGCGGGACCCGGGGCGGGCCAGGGGCTGCTACAAGCGGGCGTTTGAGCTGGACGCCAGCGAGGCCGAGGCCGGAGCCGCCGCCGTGGACCTCAGCATGGAGCTGGGAGACATGGTGCGTCTCGTTCTCCCATCATGCACCTCTTCCCTGCTCTCATTTAAAGAGCTGACAGTGCCCTAATGTGCACGTGTGTGTGTCTGTATGTATCTGTGTGTGTCTGTCTGTCTGTGTCTGTGTGTGTCTGTGTCTGTGTCTGTGCGTGTGTCTGTGTGTGTATAATTTCTCTTGCAGGACTCTGCCCTGGCCATCCTGACTGCGGTGACGGAGGAGGCCACGCCGGGCTCGGCTAAGTGGGCCTGGATGAGGCGTGGTCTGTACCACCTGAAGATCGACCAGCCCCCGCATGCCATCGATGAGTAAGAGCTCCTCTTTTGGATAAGATTGGGCACTCCTGGTGTAATGGAAGGGAAGAACATGGTAGCCTGCCATTGTAATGAACATACACAGTGCTTTTCTCTCCGGACGAGCTGATTGGCTCCTTTCTGCCCCACAGCAGAGATGATTAGCTCCTCTCTGCACTGTAATTGAGGTGATTGGCTCCTCTCTGCCCCATAGCAGAGGTAATTGGCTCTTGTCTGCCCCGTAGCTTGCAGGCAGCGCTCAGGGCCGACCCCCAGGACTGGGTGTGCTGGGAGTGTCTGGGAGAGGCCTACCTGAAGAGGCGGTGCTTCACGTCCGCGCTCAAGGCCTTCGACAAGGCCCGCCAGCTCAACCCCGCCTCCATCTACAGCCTGTACCAGATGGCGGCCATCAAGCAGGTCCTGGGGAAGTTCACGGAGGCCGTCCCAGAGTACATGCAGATCATCAGCCAGGAGGAATACGTCCCTGCGCTGAAAGGTATGGGTGGAGCCACGGGGGAAGGGCGTGTCCTTGTTTTCTGGGCGGAGCCATGGGGGAAGGGCGTGTCCTTGTTTAGGGCCAGATCGCTGCTGTCTGCTAGGGCGGGGCAATATACTGTTATGATAATTATCGCATGCGTCATTGCCACCATGATGTGCATTGCCTTTTCTTGGTCGATTTTTCTTGAATTATATCAGATGTGGTTATGAACATCCAAACCTCAGAGGTTGCCTGAAATGCTTTTGGGGAAATAATGTCACCCCTATTCTCTATTAGGTTTTGATAAGACAGCCAATCAGCAGCAAGGCCAACTCACATCACATGTCCGCATGGAAGATTGGTTGTTGGAAGATTGCTGCTGATTGGCTGTCTTATCAACCCATTGTAGATATCAGTGGTGACGTTTTTACACCACATGGTGGCGACGATTATTGAACTCGATAGTTATCGTTGTTCTACAATGGACCTGGGATGGAGCAGGAGCCCGCAGCCATTGTGGCTCTCCAGTTTCAGATCCCTGTTCTTCAGATGGATGGCATGAACTAGACCATCACCCTGCGTGCTTATTCCAGTTTCACACCTCAAAAGCAGTTGTTTTGCTCCCTCGTCAGTGTACAGAGTGACGATGTTGTCTGGCATATTCAGCTTTAGCTTTAGCGAGCGCTGTAATTTCCTCAGAACCATTGAGCCGTGAGTGTGTTGTGAGCAGTCTGCGTTCCTTCCTCTCTGCGTAGGTCTAGGAGAGTGCCATCTGGCCTTGGCCCAAGGGGCGATGGCAGACTACCTGGACGGCCGAGCGGTCGACCTCATTCAGCTGGCTGTGGAGTTCCTCTTCAGGTGAGAGCGTCCATATTACATCATAGATCCACCTCATAGATTCTGTTCCAGTGGGATACTGTTTCCTTATTCAAGGGCCATGAACCAAATCCATTCAATGTGTCTGTGCTGTACAGTGGATCTTGCTGGAATAGCCTGTGTTCAGAGCTGTACAGCTGGAATAACCTGTGTTCTCACCCTGTGCACACTGAGCTGTACAGCTGGAATAACCTGTGTTCTGACCCTGTGTTGCATAGAGCTGTACAGCTGGAATAGCCTGTGTTCTGACCCTGTGTTGCACAGAGCTGTACGGCTGGAATAGCCTGTGTTCTGACCCTGTGTTGCACAGAGCTGTACGGCTGGAATAACCTGTGTTCTGACCCTGTGCGCGCAGGGCTCTGCAGCTGCGCCCGGACCTGTGCTGCTTGTGGAAGCTCCTGGGGGACGTGTGCACCGCGGCCCACGCCGTGTCTCCCGGCCGGGCCAGGGTTCTGGTGCCGGGCCCGCTGGCCGGGATGGACCCGGCTGACCAGAAGCACACCCTGGACCAGACCCAGGTCCTCAAGCTCGGGGAAAGGTCTCTTTCTCATTTCATATGTTCTGTGTGCACCGTAGGTAGACATTTTGGGCATCGGTAGGACTTTGGCGCCAATTAATTTGGTTAAAGTTTTGGTGTTGAAACCCGGGTTTGGCACAGTGTTGGATTCTCTCTAGAAAGCAGGCTACCAGAGGGTGAATGGCCAGTTCTCGTTATCAGTCACTGTTTCCAATTTATTATTATGTACAGTTTGATTCTGAAGTTTTCTACAAAGCAATTTGCTAAACAGTGGTGAAGACTGAAGAGCTGTTACTCGGTTTTGCTTCGGGAACCAAAATGAAAGTATCAACTCATAGGCCAATAAAGAGTTTTTCCCTACAGTGTTCTGAGTTCATGTCACTAGTGAGGAACAGTGGAATGTTACACGTATGCTGCTCATTTTACTGTGCAGCAGTAGGGTGTGTCATGTGAGCTCTCTTCACACACGTGTGCGCGCGCGTGCCTGCAGGTGCTACGGCCGCGCACTGAAGCTCATGTCCGAAGCCCCTAATCTCTGGCACGACCTCGGCCTCAACTACTACCACCAGGCCCGGCGCCTGGTTGGCCAGGAGGAGGAGAGGGGGGCGTGCCTGGATAAATCTCTGCAGGTACTATGTCTGCCCACGGAGAGCTGTGTACTCAGGTTACACACCTCTTATTTATTGGTCTTCATTTATGCTTTATGATTGGAAAGTCCCAATTAAAGAGAATATCTACTTTTCAAAGACTTTTTAAGCAAAATATGTTACACAGCGCCTTAATTTAAAAGCGAGTGACAGGACTCAGTAAGCATGTGGATGCGGTTTGCTGCAGATCCGTTACTCACACACTGTCTTTCCTCCTCAGTGCATTAAGAAGGCTGTGATGCTGGACAGCACCAAACACAGCTACTGGAACGCCCTGGGCGTGGTGGCCATGAGCACAGGTATGGCCAGGACCTCTCTTTGGGTTTACACTCCTAGTTCAGAATACCTGTTCCTAACTGCCCATTGGCCCTGTTGGACTACCTGTTCCTAACTGCCCATTGGCCCTGTTGGACTACCTGTTCCTAACTGCCCATTGGCTCTGTTCGACTACCTGTTCCTCACTCCCCATTGACCTAGACTGAGACTGGAATTGAATGCCCTTAAGTCCCCATTGGTCCAGAATTCTTCATTCATTCATTCATTCATTCATTCATTCATTTATTTTTTATTTGAAGGTGAGGGTGGAGGGAGGGAAATAAAATGAACTGCCTTCATGTGAAAACGGTCACCATGCAGTTTACTGGCAGTAGTTTGATGTGTTGTGTAATTATTATTAAAGGCCAGGTTGGTTATTGTCTGTTGACTTGTGTTTATTATTTGTTGACTTGTGTGATTTGACTTTTGTTTCACATTACAGGCATTGAAAACTTTGCTCTCGCTCAGCACTCCTTTATTAAGTCTTTGAACATGGAAGCCAATGTAAGTGAATCACACTTGGTGTGTTTGTATAAAAATAGAGTGACACTGTGTACAGTCTCTGTGAAGTTTGCACTCTTTGTCACACCTGCCTGTTATTCTCTTCTCCAGAATGTTGTAGCTTGGACAAACCTGGGAGCACTGTATCTGAAGACGGAAAATATTGAGGTAAGTTCTCACAGCTGTTAAAGAAAGTGCCATTTTGTTTAGACACCGTAGATGCCTGCACACTGTGTGTGTGTGTGTGTGTATATCATGTGTTCATCTAAAAAAAAAGGATGAAAGAGAAGAAAATATATGGAGGAAAATGGGGGAAAATAAACTGAGCAAAATGAAGAGGTGTATTTCTCTGTTCTACTCATCTGTAATGAGAAATCCTTGGTTTCGTCTCCTAGCTCTCTCACGAAGCATTCAAGATTGCCCAATCACTGGAGCCGCTGTACGTCAATTGCTGGATTGGACAGGTAAGTTATCCAATCAAAAAGTCTTTCAGCTTAGCTAATTTAGCAGCATTTGTGGTCTGGCTCATTAATTGACAGCTGACATTAGCGGTTAGCCTCGGCCTTGCAGCTCTGAGGCATTTGAAGCGTTGTTCGTTAGCCTCTGTGGCTAATACTGGCCCGTGTGTGTCTGCAGGCTCTGATAGCGGAAGCGGTGGGGAGCTACGACACCATGGATCTGTACAGGCACACCACGGAGCTGAGCACCCACGTGAGTGTTAGCGCCACCTGCTGTGTGTCTGCCGCCTGAACTTTCCATTGCCTGTGTCCATTACTCCCCCCTTCCTACATTCCTGCCTCTCTTCCTCTGTCCCACGCTTTCTCTCTCTCAACTGTTCCCCTCTCTCCTTCCCTCCTTCCCTTCCTCTCTTCCTCCTTACCTCTCTTCACCTCTCCTTCCCTCCCTTTCTCTCGTTTCAGACGGAGGGCGTAAAAGGCTATGCGTTCTGGGTGTGCTCCACGCTGTTGGATAAGACCAACAGGGAGTCTGAGCTGTATCGGTACAACATCGTCCAGATGAACGCGGTGTCTGCTGCTCAGGTGGCCTTGTGCAAGTACGCGGGTGAGTTTGCTCACACTCGTCCCAAAACCTTTCGCGCCCCCCTTTTCAAAAACGAAAATGAAGCTCGCTTAGATATTTAGACATTATGTATTTTTTTTAACGAATGGTCCAAGAACTTACTACATACTGCATGGAAATGATAAATTAATATAAAGTATATGACGGTATGTAGTGTGATGAAATTAAAATGGCAAACATGATTGCTTTTGTACTGTTGTCTCAGTCTACCCCCTGTTGGTGTTAGTTTGGTATTGCAGTTCTGTTGGGGGAATTGATGAAGGTCAGTGGTTGATTCATTATGATGAAAGACTCAAACCTTGGCCTTCAGCTATGAACACTGCAGTATCTGCTATTGCCTCTCTTCCCTTTTCTCCCGCAGAGAGAATCCAAACAGATTCCAGCGCCTTCACCATGCTGGGGTACCTGAACGAGCACCTGAACCTGAAAAACCAAGCCGTTTGGGCCTACCTGAGGTGAACCGCCTGCACCAGCCCTCAATCCCAACCTTCTGTTGGTGGTGTTCGTTCTGTTTGTTCTGCCCGTGGGGTAACACTGGTTGTGTTTGGTCCGTTTGCTCTGCCTGTGTGAGGTAACGTTGGTGGTGTTCGGTCCATTTGTTCTGCCCGTGGGGTAACACTGGTTGTGTTTGGTCCGTTTGCTCTGCCTGTGAGGTAACGTTGGTGGTGTTCGGTCTGTTTGTTCTGCCTGTGGGGTCCGGTTGTTCGGTTTTTTTGCGGGCTAGCTTCGATTGTCCTCTCTCTCTCTCCCCTCCTCTCTCTCTCTCTCTCTCTCTCTCTCTCTGTTTCTCAGAGCCGTGGAGTTGCTGCAGCCTGCGGGGCCCTCAGAAGAGCTGAGCTTCGCCCTGAGGAACTACGGCCGCGCCCTTTGGTAACCCCGCCCCCCTCTCCTGCCCGTGCGCCACGGTGGTTTCGCTGGTAGAACACGCACCGTGCGCCTGGTAGTCTGGTTCCATAGGCTTCCTCAGCTTTATCCTTTCACTCCATAATACCCATGCTCCTTTGCCCTTTCAATTACAATTGCGACATACAGAACAAACGTTTCAAATAATGGCCCTCCACCGACTGACCGACTATGACGCGCTAACTGTGTCTCCCATAGCAACACAGGCCAATGGGAGCAGGCGGTGCGCATTTACTCCTCCACGCCACAGGAGGAGCTGTATGACATCACAGGGCTGGCGCTGGCCTACTTTAGAGCCGGACTCCTGCAGGACAGCGTGAGCGGTCAGTAATGTGTGTGTGTGTGTGTGTGCGCGCTCTGCAGGACAGCGTGAGCGGTCAGTGCTGCGTGTTGGGGTGTGTGTGTGCGTGTGTTGGTGGAAGAGGTATGAGGATGTCTTTATGTGTAGGCAGGGTGTGTGCATATCTGTGAATGTGGCTGCGCAAGTATTTGTGTCTGTGTGTGTGTTTGCAAGTCTCTGTGTATATGTGCATGTGTGCATGAATGTGGGTGTATCTGTGTGCATGTTAAAATTCCTAAAGCTGGTCCCGCCCCTTTCGTCTGCAGCCTATGAGAAGGCTCTGGCCGTGGCCTCCAGTGAGAAAGAGAGAGCCTACATCCTCACTGCCCTGGCCCTGCTTCAGCACAGGATAGGCAACATGGACGCTGCCAAAACGCTGCTCTTCAAATGGTGCGTGCCTGAACCCGATGGCCTCTCTTCCCCTTCCTCCTCCTCCTCTTTCTCATGTCATCTCTCATTCCTGCCCTAAAGTAAACCAGCCCATCCCCTGTGGTTTGGCTTGGCTGCCTTTACATGCCCCTGGCCCACTGGTGACACCCAGAGGAATTCATCTGAACTGCAGGACTGATTTAATTTGCACCGACCGATCTTTTTTGTCAGACTGACTGTCTGATTGATTGACTGGCTGACTGATTGACGGGCTGATTATTTGACTGGCTGATCGATTAATTCACTAGCTGATGAATTGCTCATTGATTAACTCTTTGTTAACGGACTGCTTTGTCGCGCCCGCGTGCGCAGCTCGGTGCTGAAGGAGCCCATCGCGGAGAGCCTGCTGTCGCTGTGCGCCCTGGGCCTGGTGCGCGGGGACGCCACGCTGGCCAGCGCCGCCCTCGCCGAGCTGCTGAAGCAGGGCGGGGCCGCCGTGGAGGAGCGCTGCCTGCTCACCTGCGCCCTGCTGGCCCTGCAGGGGAACTACAGCGCCGTGCAGAGAGAGGCCGCCCGAGCCGTCCACAGGTAACGGACACGATTTACCCGTCTGGTGCTAATAATCCTAGCATTCCGGCTACAGCGGTTTCTAGGCATTTCTACGCTTCTTTGTGGTTTTCGGCTGGGCCGCAACAGCGGGGCGAGCCCTGCAAACGCGAATGTCTGTGACTGAGCGACTGAGTGAGCGATGAAGTTGGTCGGGCGAGTTGTGAAGTCACGCCATTGGTCGACCGGTCCAGCCATATACTAGGTTTTGACCTGGCCTTGTTTGTGGTTTTTTTTCCACGCGATGTAGAAACCGAAAAGGCGGGAAACTCCGAAAGGTTTTTTTTTTTTTTTAATTTGGTGTTTCAGACAATAAGCCGGCAGGTAGGTCAGTTGAGAAAGTTCCTGCGAGCGTTTTATAAAAATAAAAAAAAAGAAGGCATTATGTAACATTTTTATTACGCACGAGAAGAGGGATGACGGCAAACCAGGACATTTTTGTTAACCGCCGTTTCCGGTCCGGCGGACCGACTGCCTCGCAGCGCCGAGACGAAGGTCGAGCCAGTCAAAGCTGGCGTTTATTAAATGGCATTTTTTATGTTTATTGCCAGGTCCCAGCGTTGCTTCCCTGCTGTTTCTCCCGGCACATTTTCAGGTGTGCGGGTCAGAACCGCGCCACCTTTAGTCTTAACGAGCCTCCGCAAATCCGCAAGCTTGGCGTTTCTGTATTTTTATTTGCATGAATGTTTAATGGATGAGTGCGTTGTTCTGTTTGTAATGTTTGTCTGTTTCCTGTGCAGTAACCCGGGCAACCCCTCCCTCTGGGCATTGCTGTCACGACTGGTACCACGGTATTACCCCAGGAAGGCTGCTGTAAGTGGGCCAGAAACTCAATGCACCTTGTATGCAATGTGATTATAATGTACTTAACTGAACATTATAGTGTCCTTAACTGAGTATTACAGTGTTCTTAACTGAACTTTTTAATACCGGTGCAGCGGTCCACTACTGGTAATTGAAAGCAATGGAGTTCTAGAACACTGACTTAAAATTTAGAAAAACATTCCATATGGAATGTTAAGGAATCATAAGCTTTATTTTCTAGTGGGCCGAAAGTGGTGATGTGTGGTATGTGAAATGTTGAATCTGCGTTGTTAACCTGGGAAAGTTGAAATGGTGTATAGTAAGGAACTGTGATATGAAAAGTATGGTGTGTAAGGCCTGTGATATTATGAGATTTGTCCATGACTCTGCTAATAAACATTTTCATATACTTGCATATATTTCATAAAAGGGCTTATGTGTTGGGTTGTGTGTTTGCAGGGTGGTGCGGTAGCTGGGAATGTGGCCTGTCACTCCAGCATGACTCTGGGAAAGGTATTGCGTCACACACACACACGCACACACCCTCGCACACACACACTCATATGCCTGAACCCTCTGCTCCTCCTTCCCACAGACACGAAGTACACCAAGCGGCGATATTAATATGCATGAATATGAATATTTTACGAACCCGAAAACCTCATAAATGTTTGTGTGCTCCCATCATCAGCAAAAGGCCAGACTGCTCACTGTAAATAAAGCATCATAAAAATGTGCAGCAGGCTTAACTACCGTAACTATGTCCTGACCTGAACCTTTTATCTGTGTCACAAAGTAACTTTGTCTGCCTTGTGCTTTTAACAAAGGGGAGAGCTCACAGTACACAGGGCATCCGAGACCCGTAAAAAAAACAAAACGAGTTTAGTGCGATTGGGCCTGATGGGAGACTGAAACCCTCGGCTGTTCATCTCCTGCACGGTGCATGAGGCTCAGCCATCCCTATCGTGATATTAAAGCAGAATTGGAGCTTGGACCTGCTGTAAGTCCTTGCGCATGGATGAGAAATATCACCGCTGGCGTGAGAGCTCCCTGCCTCACAAACTGAACGATTCTAACAGGCGAAAGGCTTTTTTTTTTTTTAGGATCTCCAGAGAGAGGGAAACTGCTGCTGTTTGTCTTAAGATGGAGGTGTTCCCTCTGCATTCTGTTTGTGACTGAATTCTTTCCCCCATTTTCATGGCTTCGATAGGAAGCCAGCAGTTAAAATGCTCGCTGTCCCTCCTCTCTGTGATTCTATCCATTTTAGTGAGGGTTCGGGGGACCGTTTTGTCACTTCTGTGTGATCCTTAGACCTGTGTGCTCAGTGGCGGTGGGTTTGTGTGCTCCCGGGTGACGTGGCTCCTCTGTCCCTGTAGAAGGCGCTGTTGTACAGCGGAGTGAACCAGCTGGCCCGTGGCAGACACTCTGGGGAGGACCCCCGCAGGAACGCTCTGAAGACCATCCAGAGAGCTGCGCTGCTCTGCCCGGGTATGACACTGCAAAACCCACACATGCTGTGTGTAGTGAGCACACATGCACACACACATACACACGCTCGCTGTGTGTAATGAGCATGCTTACACCCACACATACACGCTCGCTGTGTGTAATGAGCATGCTTACACCCACACATACACACACGCTGTGTGTAATGAGCACACATGCACACGCACACACTCGCTGTGTGTAATGAGCACACATACATGCACACACAAATGCACTCTCGTATTGCACATACACACCACACAAACACACACGCCCATATGCACACACACATGCCATATGTAATGAGTACGCATGCATGCATATACCCACACTCCACACACTTACCCACTCACATACAAACCCCGTGCATAATAATCATGGACACACACACATGCATGCAAACATATACACACAGACAAACGCTGTGCGTAATGAGCACGTTAACACCACACACACTCTCAGACACGCACAATACCAGCAACACAGACGTGGAGTTAGGAGGTTACGTCGACTCGACTCCGAGCCCCTCCCTCTCTCTCGGACAGATGACCCGGCGGTGTGGGCCGCCCTGATGGCCGCCTGTCACACAGAGAACACCGCCTGCGTGCTCTCTGGCTCCGCCCCTCGCCGCCGGGGCCTGGAGGGCATGCTCATGAGCCGTGTGGCTGAGAAAGGTCAGTACCAGCCAGCGCCGCCGCCACGCCCGCCTGGCTCATCCTGGTACAGGTGCAAATTCCCCATGTTTGTTTCCATCATTGACCTCATATCCAGAGTGATGTATGTGAACTGACTCCAGACTGACAGAACTTGAGCTGATGGTGGCACAGCTTGCTATGAGAGCAGTTCTGTGTTATGTTTTGAGAGTGTTTATGTATTCACAGTGTGTGTTCGTGTTGAGAGTGTGTTTATGTATTCACAGTGTGTGTTCATGTGTTCAGTTTGTTTATGTGTTGAGGATGTGTGTTTATGCATTCACAGTGTGTGTTTATGTGTTGAGGGTGTGTGTTTATGTGTTGAGGGTGTGTGTTTTTGTGTTGAGGGCATGTGTTTATGCGTTCAGTGTGTGTGTTTATGTGTTGAGGGTGTGTGTTTATGCGTTCACTGTGTGTGTTTATGTGTTGAGGGCGTGTGTTTATGCGTTCACTGTGTGTGTTTGTGTTGAGGGTGTGCATTTTTTGGTTCAGGTTGTGTACTTAGGGGTTTAGTGTGTGATTCTACTGCTCTCGTTTTAGTGACATGTTTAGAAGATGAGGAGAAGCTGTTATCTGAGCAGGGTTGTTTTCTTATCCTCGGGTGTTTCTTTACCCCATAAAACTTTTGTTACTGATGTAACTGACGCACTATTGCTGATGCCATGAACATGGGATTTATCCCGCACAAGTGAAAAGCCATAAAATCTGAGAGTGTAAAGGATACCTGGGGTCATTCTTTGAGGGAAATATCACAAGTCGTGATGAGAAATGTTTGTCTGATTTAGAGCGTGAAATTACTTGTCATTTTTCTGGTCGGTAGATAAGGATTTAGAGAAGCGGTTTACTTAGACGCACCCAGGAAACGCCGAACAGATGCCTCTTTATCAAATGTTTGGCATGACCAAACAAAGCACGGTCCTTTTATTTCCTCAGTGAACTACAGCAGGCCTTTTAAGCGTCACCTTTTAAAGCGCCTGAGAGTATTCTCTGAGGAACATTGAGCCGCTGGAGTAAGGTAGATCGAACAGTGCAGTGGGGGTAAAAGGCATGTGCACAATTTTACTGCTGTTTAAGTCTCACTGACCTTCCCAAAAAACGTATTTTCGGGTTGAGAGATTTGACAAATGCGCCCGGTCTCTGTCTCTAAATGCCTGTCAGAGGTTTGAAAAATGTACCTGGCTACACTGATGTGTTTGAGATTGTTGGTCCTTCCATAGGTCTGCTGTGTGTGTGTGTGTATGTGCGTGCATGTGTGCGTGTGTGTGTGTGTGACAGAGGGAGACTCCACTTTGAAGCCTCTGGGTAGATGTGTTTGTGTTTATGATTTGTGTTTATATATTGAAGGTGTGTGTTTGTGCTGTGGATGTGTGTTTATGCATTGAGGATGCATGTTTGTGTGTTGAGGGTGTGTGTCATGTATTGAGGGTGTGTGTTTATGTATTGAGGGTGCATGTTTGTGTGTTGAGGGTGTGTGTTTATGTGTTGGGGGTATGTGTTTATGTGTTGAGGGTGCGTGTTTATTATGTGCCGAAGGAGTGTGTTTATGTGTTGAGGGTGTATTTTGGTTTCAGGGTGTGTATTTCTGTGTGTAGTGTGTGACACTGATGCTCTCTCTAGTGAAAGCTCTAGAGGCTGTGTTTTTTGGAGGAGGGTGTGTATGTCTGGGTGTAGTGTGTGACACTGATGCTCTCTCTAGTGAAAGCTCTAGAGGATGTGTGTTTTTTGGAGGAGGGTGTGTATGTCTGGGTGTAGTGTGTGACACTGATGCTCTCTCTCCAGTGAAAGCTCTAGAGGCTGTGTTTTCTGGAGGAGGGTGTGTATGTCTGGGTGTAGTGTGTGACACTGATGCTCTCTCTCTAGTGAAAGCTCTAGAGGCTGTGTTTTTTGGAGGAGGGTGTGTATGTCTGGGTGTAGTGTGTGACACTGATGCTCTCTCTCCAGTGAAAGCTGTAGAGGCTGTGGAGAAGCCGCTGGGTCAGGCTCTGCAGAGCTGGGTTCTGCAGCAGGCTGTGATCGCCCTCAAACAGGCTGGCCAGCACTCAGAGGCCGAGGCCCTCTGTACTCAGGTATGATCGCATGCGAAATCACTCACTCACTAATACTGACGATCATTCAGTCATCCAGTCATTCACTCAACCACCCTGTCGCTCACTCACTAATACTGACAGCCCATTCACTCACTCACAGTCAGTCAGTCAGTCCTCCCCACCTCACTACGCCCTCCCCCCCCCAGCAGTCAGTAAGACGTCCCTCATGGTTTGTCCAGTGCAGCCTGTCTGCCTGCGCTGAGTAGTAGTGATGTCATTCTCCCCAGCCTCAGTCAGCATCATTCTCCGCTCGATAAACACAAGTGCACATGTCCGTATTGATATTCCAGCTCTGACAGGGGCCTACGCAAGCCCTTCAGTGTAGGCGCAACAAAGGCATCGAAGCTATCCTGTCAGCAGTGATCTACCTATTCTGATTTCTGCCTCTCTGCTCTTTCCTTTGTCTCTCGTGTACCCCCCCGTGTAATGATAAAAGAGTACACAGCCCTGTCTTAGCTGGGGTGATAAACCAAACGAGCCTGAAACCAGCCTGGCAGGGAAAGATGCTCGCTCGCTCGCTCACTCACTCTGTCTCTCACTTTATCTCCTTCCCTCCCTCCCTCCCTCTCCCGCTCTCTCTCCCCCACACTCGTATCATGGTCTCTCCTTCTCTGTCTTTCTCTCTCTCTCTCTCTCTCCTCCTCTCTATCAGTCTCTTTCTAAAATTCAATTAAGTAATGCTTTCTGGGCATGACAGTATATAAACAATATTGCCAAAGCAATCCACAATTGAACAATTAACATTGGCACTTAAGACATATATATTAATACAGTGGAATAAAAAATATATAAATTAAAAAAGTAAATAAATTCATAAATGAAAGTTTGGTTTATTCTGATTTGCATTTGTGAAGCAGTGCTGGTCTGAGATGTGTTATTGTTAGATGTGAGGTGATTAGTTGGTCTCAGTACCCGCTGGCTTGGTGGACTCTTTTCAGTGTTCAGCTGTAGCGTTTGAAGTGCATGACCAGGGCCCTGATTTGAGCTGGTCTCTTTCAGGCGCTGAGCGTTTCTCCGGAAGACCCCGCCGTGTTCCTGCTGCTGAGGCAGGTCCAGTGCGAGGCCCTCCTGCCGTCGGGCGCTGGCACCAGCCTGCCCGCCTCCGTCCTGGACCAGCTCAGCGCCGCCGTCCTGGCCAATCACAGCTCGGTGTCCGCCTGGCACGTGAGTTCCGCGCAGTTCCCCGCCGGCCGTGACCGTCACCTCGCACGCACGCCCCCGACTTCATTTGCGTAGTCATGATGAGGAACCGTGCCTTAAACAATCTGCACGGTTCATCTGCTCCAATGCACTTGGACTGCACTTTACTGCTTAGAATCTCAGATTGATAGATTTCCCTAAAGCAAGTGAAATAAGCGCTCTTGTGAAATGAAACAGCGACTGTTTTTCGTGTCGCGACATTTTTAAAACAGCCTGACTTGCTTTCCAGAACCGAACCCCCTCTGGCCTCGGAAGATAATGTGCGCAGTAAATCTGACATCGATGTTGTGCTCTTTTAAAGGCTCCGGAGCAGATGCATTGTACTTAATGTACCTGCCAATGGAGCTCTGCGTAATTTTATTATTGTGGCAGTTTACTTAGCGCTGGCCTGGAGAAGGATTGCAAGCGAACGAGCGTTTCAGGGGTGGATCCGCTAAGACGAAAAACAGAGGGCAGATCATGCTGGTGATTGCACAGTATTCGTGGGTGCCCTGCCACGACCAATTAACTGAAAGTATTGATGCGAATCTGGTAACCGCGCAACCGCTTGTAAATAATTAGCGAACGCAGTTTACAAATACGGTAACGGGTCCTGTTTTCTGTTGCGGAACGTGGAGTTTTGCCATCCTCTCTGCTGTATTCGTTTACAGTTGCGGCTGCACCACACCTCAGTTGTCCGAGCAGTTTTTTTATATTATTTTTTTTTGGGTCTTGCTGTTAGCTTATATCCGTGCGCACAAATTAAGTAAAAAGCTGACTGTGTTCGCATCTATTTTTGAAGTTGAGCATGCGCTAGTTGAAACCGAAAACTTGCCTGTCGTTTTAAAAGAGATTTATTATAATTTGGTGTCCAAATATTGGTGTATGAATAATTTGAGCCAGAGGCAAGAGCTGTTACCTGTCCAGCTAATGGACTTCTTCAATATGACTTGGAGCAAAACGCCTCAGTTCATAGAATTTAGGCCGTTTGAAGTGAATAGTTTTCATTGAAGTAGCATGGTTACCTGAGTTGTATAAATATTTGCCTGTATAACAGCCAACTGAAATTCAAGAAGAAAACAAATTACAGGGAGCAGGTTCAGTGTCATCTTTGTCTTCAAGCAATTCTGCTGTGTCTGTAATGACAAGTAATTCACAGAACATCTGTAAAAACATGATAGTGGTCTCTTCCTCTTGTAATTGTGAAAGCTGGCATGGTCATTAGCGAGTCCACACATTGTGTGGCTTTTAAATAGACTGTGCCGTTTCAGGTTATTGTAAAAAATCCATGCTCATCCGGACTGGTAATTTGCGATCATCATTTTGAATTGGCCAGGCCTTATATTGAGCCGCATTCCGCATAAAATATGCATCATTTAAGTCATCCTTTTGTGGATACGAGCGGTGTTGTGTAATGTTTTTACACCAATCTGTAACCGGCATGTTTTTAACAGTGATTTCTCTCTGCTTTTTTTTATTTAATACTTGTTCTCAATCTGTCTCTCTTCCTCTCCCCCTCCCTTCCTTTCTCTGTCCCTACCTCCCTCTCTCCCCTTCTCTCCCTCTCTCTGTCTCCCCCCCCTCACTCTCTCTCCCTCCCTCTGTTTCTCACCCCCTCTCACTTGCTCTCTCCCTCTGTCTTTCCCCCTCTCTCGCTCTCTCCCTTCATCCCCCCCCCCCCTCTCTCTCAGTGGATGGCGGAGGTGTACCGGACGCAGGGCCTGCTGGTCCAGGCTGTGATGGCCTACAGGCAGAGCCTCCAGCTGGCCTCCCAGCAGGGCCTGTTCAGCGGGAAGCTGTCCAGCCTGCTGCGGCTGGCGCTGCTGGCCCTCGGGCCCTGCATGGTGGGTCACGCGGCCTGCCCTCCCTCTGGCTGTAGACCTGGGGCCTAGTTTAGGGGCCCAGTGCTTTTTCCATTCCCCTTTGTAGTCCTGACCCCTCTCAGAGCAGCCTGCTAGCATCATTAGTGCTGGCTTATGTCCATTGCTGCCATGCTAGGCAACTGTGTCACCAGATCAAGAAGCTAATGATGTTAGCATTAGCTTATTGATCTGGGGAGATGTTAGAATTAGCATGTGTTGGAATTAGCATGCAGTGATACATGCCGCGGCTCTGGCTTGTGGAGCGTGCAGTGGGAAAGCAGGGATGGCGCGTGAGTCTAGCCAGAACTGGCTCCAGCTGCTGTTAGCCGAGCTCTAGCTCTGCAGCGGAAACGCACACAAACAACAAGCGCATCCAAGTCAAAATTTACAACAGTGCGCAGAGACACGCATACTAATACAGCCACCCCACCACACACACACACACGCACAAACATGCACACGCATACACGCGCACACACATGCAAACATATGTGCCCGCACACACAAACACGCACACACGCGTACATACACACGTGTGCACGTGCACATGCCGTTCTACCAGACCACAACCGTTTGGTATGTTTGTCCCTCTTCTGCGAGCCTCCGTGCAGTCCAGCTACCCCCCCCCCCCCCCCAAATAAACCTCCATATAAAAGAATCCAGATGTTAAAGAGCCCCAGTCTTGGTAATGGTATGCTAATTTGAGGCAGGGATCGCAGTGTTCTTTCAGCTCTGTGAACTGATGCGGTTTGGGTAGAACCAGCCGGTTGTGCCTCAGCTCCGAGCCCCCGCCCCCCCCCCGAACCCGTGCGCCCGCGGCCATGGTGACCGGTCGCTTTCCCATCCCCCCCGTGTGGGAACCGTCCCGGCTCTGAGCCTGTCCTGGCCCGTCCCGTCCCGTCTGGGGACCACGGGCTCCAAAATTGAATGAAAATGATTTGGATAGAGGCCTGAGACCATTTCTGGGCCTCTGTGGGTGTTCTTGATTTATCATGGGACTTAAAGCCATTTCTACTCCTTTGGTTTTCGTCCCAGAGCCATTTTCCCGCACCCACACAATTTCATTCTGTTATTTGTGCTTCAGCCCTGCTGTTGTTGCTTCTGTCTCTCTCCATATATATTGAAGTATTACTACATAAAATGAAGAATGTTCCAGAAAGTCAAGCCTGTTGTTAAAGATCGAGTTGGACATTCACATTTTCAAACAAACCGAGCCTTGTCTTCCGAGCGTGTGCAGTGTGTGAGCCCTCAACGACTACCTTGGAGACTGTTGCTAAGGGCCCCCTCTCTCATCCTTTCCAGGCTAACGTCCCGGGCAGCGAGTGGAAGGACCTGGTTTTGGAGGCCACCACAGAGGCGCTGAAGCTGGGGCCCTGTCCCGTGGCCCAACTCCTGCAGGCCCTGTTGCAGTTCTCCCTAAAGATGGGGGCCAGGTGCGTGTCCCGCAACAGAACTGGGTCAAATACATATCCGTTTTGGATTCAAATGCTTCTCTACACTTTACTGATCTTGTCTGGTGTATTGGAACCGATTAAATACTCCCAAAAAGTGCAAATCCTGCCTTCCGGACATATCGGCAGGCTCAGTCACACCAGGCAAGATCAACAGAGCACGGAAAAGTGTTTGAATCCAAAACAAAATACGTATTTGACCCAGGTCCGCCCCGTAACGAAGGCATTCTCAGCGGTCCCTGTTGGTGACCTCAGCCAGGGGACAGCGGCGCTCCTTATGAATCACATGCACTCTTAAGTGCTCGTCTTGACATCCTTGTCACATTGCTTTAGCTTTGTTTCTATCATCCATTTTTTTCCGATGACTCTCTTCTGTCTCGGTTTATTTTCGTTTGAAACGCGCTTTGTATATTGTGAAAGGAAAGCGCTGGATGAGCAGGTTTTATTGCCGTCGCAGGGCCGGATGTAGATGAGAGCTCCAGATTTGAGTATCCGTGACGGGGAGTATCCGTGATATGCAGGATCTAATTATCCCAACTGGGCTATTATAAGGTAAGGACCGGGCTGCTTAAAACCTGTGTGTGTGTGTGTGTGTGTGTGTGTGTGTGTGTGTGTTCCCCAGGGAAACTCGCCGTCTGTTGGAAAGGATCGTCTACCCCTCCGGTCCCGGTTACCCGGAGACGGTGGCGTCGGTAGCGCGCTGGTACCTCCTTCGCCACCTCCACGCCAAGGACGACCTGGAGCTGATGGACGTAAGCCCCCCCCCCCCCCCCCCCAATCCCCTCCCCCCATCTAACACCCCAGTAATGTCTGCACCACTGAACTGCATAAGAACTGGTCTGTACTCAGAAGAGCTGGCACTGAAATGGGAATTCGAAGGAGGAGGAGTCGCAAATTACCGAGCTGTCCTCAAGGGCGGGGGGGCGTGTCCTCACCTCATCTCTTGGGGGGAGGGGCTGTGGGCGTGTCCTTATCTAGCCTCCTGGGAGCGGGGCTGTGGACGGTGTGTCCTTAAATGCTGTGCAGATGAGTGCGATGTAATGAATCACAATGAGCGGATTTGTAAGTGGACCAGGATAATGCAGGGAAAGTTAGTGTGGGCAGCAGATCATCAATTATTAAGCCTTCAAGAACCATTTGCCGGCGCTGCCGTCCTGCTTATGACAGATGTGGTTTTAGATCATCTGAATTGCGAAGGCAGGAAATAATTAATTTCCTTAGCCTGTGGTCAACCTCGGTGTTGTATCACTGATGGTCAGTGGCTGAATATCAACTCTTATGCTCTCAGAGTTGAAGTTTACTGTGTGTCTGTCCCTCTCTCTCTCACCGTAGACCTTGCTGGACCAGGCCCGAGCCGTCAAGGACAAAAGACTCCTGGAGTTTCACGGGCGACTCTGCCCTTAACACTGCACCACAGCGGGAAGATGCCGGGGATGATGACATCATCAACCGGGCGGCCATTCGACAGCCAGCCTCGTGTGCGTGTGCGTCTGCCGCACTAATGTCGGTGTTTAACCTTTTACGGCTGGGCGAGGGGAACCATGTGCTGGCTGGAGCCGTCCGGATGTGGGAATGAGCACTTATGAAACAATGGAACATTGTGGCGGTGGGTCCAGTTTGGAGAAGATGGCCGAAAATACTTGGAATTCTTCTCTGTGGACATCTTCAGATGGCCTTAATGCCTGATATGTTTTGTCTGCAGCTGAGCGCTTTCTCTCCTGTGCAAAAAGTGCTTCGTGCCTCAGAAACGCAATCGCTCTCTGCTTATTGCAAGAAAACATTGCAGAATGTTTACCAAAAATGGGGTTTCGGGGGGGATGGTGGGGTACAAGCAATGGGTTTTAGAGTTAGGGAATAAGTACTGCAGTACTGTAATGGTTAAGTGGAACTCATGTACCATTGTGCTCTTCGTGGGTACTGCCTGAAATGAGTTGAATTGCAACGATGTCAGTGAAATTAAACCAAAACAAAGGGGAACAACACCAAGGACTTTATTTGTCGTGTTTCTGTGACTCACCTCAAACCTTTAAGCGTTCTCTTTGTGCGAATATCCTTGAGCTGCAGATGCGTATGCAAAAACGTTCTTTAAATTCGCTTCCATTGAATAACAATGGTGATTTAATGGTCTGAGTCACTCATCACCCAGAGCTGTTGGGTATGACTTTGCCTTCCGTTGAGGTGCTGCCAGTCAAGTCCTCCAATACTCACTGAACTTGTAGTCAGAAATTGCAGATAGATAATAATGGTCATTGCGTGTAATTGAACACCTCAAATATGTAAACGAGCATCCACAAGACCAGAACTCCAAGGCCATTTCAGGTGGGGAAATGAATAAAACACTTTATTCGGCACATTTAAAAATTTGAAGCTTTCGGTAAGAATTGATGAAGTGATTGGGTAACTTTTAGATATCAGATTGTCTTATCAGGGAAGGATTACCACACATCTGTTTTTCTTGTTCTTCACACAATGACAAACATGATTATGTGCTAAAAGATTGTTGCACAAGTTTGTTTTTGCACAAGTTTGAACCCGAGCCTCAGAATAGTAAATTATGGGGAAAACAATGTCAGGTATTTAATACAAAGTGAAGGCATTTGGTGCTGATGAATTTGGTAAAGTGCTTGGTGAAAACTGCAAAGCTTCCACATTTGAAGATTAATTTAGTTCAGCGTTCGATCGACATGTCGGTTCGGTAGCGCTTCTACCTGGTCGGTCTGGTTGTCTGAGGGCCCAGACGTTACTCCTGACGGTAAGACACGGCCGCGGCGTCGGCGGGGGGGGCGAGCGGCCGGGTCGATGGCGGCGAAGCGCTCACGGGTCTTGCAGCGCCACCATCTTCCTCCGGATGCGCTTGAGGTCCTTCTGCAGCTGCTCCTTGTCTATGCGGGCCTGGGTGTCTCCGATCTGCCGGAGGGAGCCGACCGCGTCGCGGATCGATTGGAACCCTGTACGGGGAGAGGGGAGAGGGGAGAGGGGGGTGGGGGAGTGCGAAAGCTCTGTGAATCCACGCACTCTCCTCTCCCTCTGTGAAGGCTGGGCCCCGTCCCGCCGTCTCTCGGGAGTGCGGGCGGGCGGGTTGGGCGGGAGGACGGTGGATAAGTGATGGCCGCTCGTTCCCCTGGAGACGGCCCCGGAAGGTGATTCACTGCTCCGCGTTTTTATCTCCCCCTGTGTTTACCGTGCGGACGCGGGCTGGAGCTGCTGTGTCAGGCTCCTGCCGGCTCCCGTTTAGCGCTGGGTTGCTGATGGAAACGGTTTGCTGTTCCGCTCTAGGGACTCGCAGCCCTTTACCGTTGCTCTATCTTATAATAGTTTGGGAGTCCCCCTTATATTGCCTTTTCCATACCTACAGTGGTACTTTATTTTATTTAACCCTTTGCACATTAGATTTTTTGGAATGTTTTTTTCAAAGTTCTAAGGCAGTGTTTTAGAACTTCATTGCTTTAATTACCTGTAGTGATTGTTACATCTGCATTAGAATGTTCTGTTACAGGGAAACTACCAAAAAAACTATTTTCCTGTGTTATTTGGCTGTAGTATACTAAAAAAATCTGGTTCGGTCCTATAGAACAGAAATCTATCCTGTAGAACAGAACCATCACTAATATTTTGACTTGCCAGATGACGCTGAACGCCCAACATTTCAAGTTGTAGAGCAGTGCATTGTGGGTGTGGAATAATGGGGAAAATATATTTTTTGGGTGCAAAGAACATTCTAATCACATATTTGTGATCTCATAACTTAAAGGGTTAATCTCATCAGAGGTGTAAGTCTGCTTTGAGTTCCTGCTCTGTTGTGTATTCTTTTTGATACTGTATATTATGTATTTTATGTTGGCATAAATATATAGCCTTAGCGTCTAGCCATGCAGTCGCAATAAGATCCAATAAGTGCCTGCAACAGCAACAATCAGAAGGCCCGGTAACAACGGCAGCAACGGCAACGTTGGATTGATTGGGAGAACGACGAAGGGCAAAAAAACCTCAGACGTGCAGAACCGAGCCCCTCGGGCACTGCGGGGAGACGATGCCCCACAGAGACGTGTCAGCCTCCATTACCCCTCTCATCTCAAGCATCGCCTAATCAAGTCCTCTCTAACGATCGATCCTTACCGCACGCGCACTTTGCGCTCCAAGGGTACGTTCGGAAGACGGCGTGCCACAAAACTTTCCACGGAGAGCTTAATGGGAGTTGGAGCCCAGGGTGTGGGGTTTTGAAGCGAGTTTGACAAGCTTCAGACTTGACTACCTTCCACCGGGCCCCTGAACGAAAACATTTTGCAGCACTTAGCAAATTGAACGGCGCTACTTCACAACGTGGGACGGAGGAGTTGGCCGGACAATTGTCGTAACCATTTCAAATTAAGACTCGGGCTTTCATCCAGTTCAAAACATTTCCAGAATTTAGCTGACTAATTCTTTTACCCTGTCTCTGGAAAAGCACGCCCTGTCACTGCAATACGAACCGTCACAGTGTGTGTGCAAACAGTGGCTTCCTCTTGCATCGTGTTGGGAAACTGTGGGCAAGAAACCCTCCGCCAGAGCATTGCTCTCTGTCAGATAATGAATAAACATCAGAGTACATTTGATTCCTGTTGGACTCATGTAGACTCTGTCAGGGCCTGATTTACTAAGACCTTCAGCATGTACAAAACCTTCTCCCGCACGCAAAACTGATAACACGACCAAATGCTAGAGGAGGAAAGTCACAGGGGTCAGCAAGTAAACGTTCTGACGTGTCTTCCACCCATGAACTCAGCCAGCTGTTTTCTCTAATTATTTCTACTTCCCGGCTGAAGAATTGTGCCAATTAGCAAATCCACGTGACTGGAACAAAATACTGGGGAGGACTTTTACTTTCTGTCAAGTTGGTCGGTGACCATATTGTTGGTTTTGCGTGCATGAGGAGGCCTTGCACATACTAAAGGTCTTAGAGTTGAATTAACGCTGAAGGTTTTGCTGTGCGCTACTGAGCCAAACTGACCGGAGTGATACTCGTCCCGGATCAGGTCCAGCTCCGCCCTCAGGTTCTTCTCCAGGGCAGCGATGCGGGCGGCCATCTTGTCCTCTGAGCGCTTCACCCTGTTGGCTTTGTGTTCCTTCTCCATCTGTCGCTCTGCTTTCTCCACCCTGGCGGACAGCAGCTCCGCCTGCTCCTGCAGCCTCCTCTCGACCTCCTCCTGTGGACGCATCCCCCAGAATGTACTTCATCAACCATCATCTCCAGGCCAGCCACGGGTACAGCCACCCATGTGCAATGATAACAATCGTAACAATACCGACTCTATTTATTCATTGTAATGTTGTGTTCTCTTTACTGTGGGTGTTGTGTTCTTTTATTTTTTGCACTGTGAGCTATCATGCTGTACTGAAAACAAATACCACCTAGCTGTTTGGCACTAAAGTTTCTTGAAGCGGGACGGAGTGTGGCACAGTGGGTAAGGAACTGCGCTTGTAACCGAAAGGTCGACCGAAAGGTCGTAGGTTCGAATCCCGGGTAAGGACACTGCCGTTGTACCCTTGAGCAAGGTACTTAACCTGCATTGCTTCAGTATATATCCAGCTGTATAAATGGATACAATGTAAAGTGCTATGTAAAAAGTTGTGTAAGTCGCTCTGGATAAGAGCGTCTGCTAAATGCCTATAATGTAATGTAATGTAATGAAGCCTTGAAGTCGAGCGGAACATTGCTTACAGTACATCTAAGTAAATGAATTGGCTGTTTTGATGAATTAGATGGGATGTTGGCTGGTTACATTAAACAGATCCTGCATTTGAAGCCTTCCGATGGTACCTAGAGTTTGTGATGGAATAGTAAAATGCGCAGTTTTGAAGCGTGACCAAATGCATTGTGGGTAGTTAGGGTCTCACTCATGTAACCGCCCCCCCCCCCCCCCCATCCGCTCACCATTCTGTTCTGCAGCTGGGAGCCCAGCTGCTCACTGCCCTGCACCTGCGTCTGCGCAGAGCTGCGCAGTTGCTGCTCCGCCCACTCCTTTAGCCTGTCTATCCTGTCACCCAGCTCCTTCAGCCCACTGGAGGTCCTGTGTGTTTGAGGAAAATGCGCATCGCTGCAGTTAAACCGTATATCCAGCGCATACTGTCCAGGCAGCTAACTCTTACTTTGGCTCAAAGATTGGAACTCTCTGTGCCCAATGCTCAAACAACTTTCTGTGTGCTCGTGTTGCATCCTAAAATAGTTTTTTAAACTATATTAATGTGATTCATCTATAATTTACCTAAATGAGACCTCATTGGAAAATGGTTGATGTGTTTTGGCCCCGTTTGCTCAGTAGAGATTCTCAGTTCAAACAGATAACATTTTAATATTTCATGAGCACAATGTGCCATTTCCATGCTTCTTTGGTCTGTAACTTTAAGTTCTTGCATGCAGTGTTTGCTCTGCAAGGTCTTTCGAGCTGGTATTGCACGTGTGGTACAAACACCCTGTTGCAAAATCATCGACTGTTTTAGCAACACCAGGTATCCTTGTCTTAATGCAGACACCTCAAAGATCAGGACTTCATTCTCTGACTTGACTCGTTACCACACCTTCTACACAGCTCAACAGATCAGACTATTTTACATAGCGTACCATGAAGGGAAAATGATGGAGGATAGACCTAATTTATCCATTTTATTAAAATTGTGTTTATTGTAGGTCTTACAGATGCAAGAGTCCTTAAAAAATGCCCAGTCATTTTTCAGTGGTAAACCAGCAGCCTTATCATGCCTCTAACAGGAGGTCCTCTGAAGAGATTAATTCATCTTCCTCTTCAGTGGTACAGAGGTGAGGTTTTTGCCCTGTAGCACTCTCCACATCCAAAATAGCATGCACCGCACGGTGGAACTTTACAGCGTGGTGTGATGTAATGAGAGAGGCCCGTTCTGAAATGAACACATCCACTGTGGGGTGGGGTCACTGCTCCAAGGCATCCACCACGGGCTAGTGTCTGTGCCCTGGTTCAGACTCTCAGTCTGTCTGTCTGCCTGTCTGCCTGTTTGTCTGTCTGTGTCACTCTCCCCAGGAATAGATTGCTAGAGGTTGAAAGATCAGTCCTAGTCAGATAAATTGCCTGGCTCTGTGACCTGATTATATTCTTATTTATAGAATATGAAAACATGAGAACAGACCTGACGCTGAGGAGCTGTGTCTCCTTCTGCAGGTCTCCTTGTGTCTTCCTGAGTCTTCCGCTGTGCTCCAACAGCAAGGCTTCCAGCCTTCTCTCGGTCTTGGTCAGCTGGACAGACGGACAGAGCGTGTGTGGTCATGAGAAAGGGGCAGAGAGGGAGGAGAGGTGAGGGTGAGATTCAGAAGGAGGAGTGCGGGAAAATGGAGACGTGATGGTGAGAGAGGATGAGACGATGAAAGAGGGAAAGGGAAGATAGACGGGTGATAGAGAGGTCAATGGGGTGAACGGTTAAGAGAAAAAACAATCAGAAAATCAGTCGCCAAATAACACAATATTTCCCAAACAAGTATTTCCCAGCAAGCATCGCTTTGTTCTGATACAGACATAACCTAACTGTGAGCAAAGAGCAAAGGTTACTGTTCCATGCAGGACGCTCCTCCTGCATGGGGTCAGTAGGTTTACACCCATCCCTGATTCTGCCACTGGGGTAATTAAAGACATAAATATGACTACTCAGATGCCTTAGTGAGAACAGTGGCCCCACTTCTGCACCAAATCACCAGATAATGCAGCTTGACAGCTTTATTTTATAATCAGTCAGTACTCCAGCCAAGATCAATGGCATCCGTGTTACCTGGAAATCTATGTGATGTGGCCAGGAGCAGATTTTTGAGTGCTGGGATCATTTCTCACGGGCGACAGCCGTGAGTCACATCCAGTTAATTGCAGATGGATGCAGAGATTGCCCACCGAGAGAAGGTGCTCTTAAGGGAGAGGATAGACCAGCAATCTCAACAGACACAGAGTCTGCTATTATTTGAGCCCAAGCATTTCTCTGTATCTGAAATGTTTTTCTCATATAAGAAACTTTATTTTCCTGGCTTAAAATGTCCAAGCAACCCATTTTTGACATGGCATGGAAAGTTAAAGCAACGCGAGCATTAATCAGAGGATTTCAGCTGCTGCCCGTTGAAAGTCTAGAGGTGATTGGCTGTCTCTATGCCCATCCCAAAGAGCTTAGCTGGATCTTCTGTTTTATGACTGGCTTCCACAAAACCTCTCACCTCTAGCTCTGTCTCCTTCAGCTGGACCTCCACACCCGCCCGGACCTCCAGGACCTCCTGGTGGAGTTTCTGGATCTCAGCGCCCCCAGCGGCCACGTCACCAGACAGCTTGGCGATGCTCGCGTCACATCTGAACGTTAAAGCAGCAGTTATCTCTTTGTTCTAAAATACTCTGAAATGGTTACCTTCTCCTAAATGAAGCTGTCATCATCATACTGTAGTAAATGGACTTCCTGAAAGAACAATTTCAATATTTGCCTATGTAATATTATTCTTAACCCTTTAAATAGTAAGATCACAAATACATGATTAGAATGTTGATGCATGAACATTCTGAGGCTGATGTAACAATCACTACTCATAATTGAAAACAACAGAGTTCTAGAATGCTGAATTTTGAGATATCAGGTTGATATCATTCCAAAAGACCTGCTCTTCAAAGAGTTAATCATAGAAAAATAAGTCCAGAATTGCATTATGGGAATAGACGGCTTGCCCTTGCTTATGAAATTAATGAATAAATGGAGTATGAAAAAAAACATGACTACGTGGACCGTAATTAATATGAGGAAATTTATTAAATTGTGGGTATCATTTTAACCATAAACCATGGCAGAAAGCTTCTTATTATATTCACATCCCATTACAGAGCTTCTATTAAGATGGTGGCTTGCCACATAATGCCTCCAAATATTTTGTTCTGAGCTCCAGACATACTGTACACAAGTAATGTGAACACAAAACAATACATTTTGCGAATATTATATGTTCATGAATTAATTTAGCTGTGTACACATCCATGTTTGCATGGATATGGAAGAGGCAAATGTTTTTTTACATGGCTAGCATCTTTAGGGGGAACGTGCTTGACAATATGGCAAAATGATGAATGAATTGCTCCAAGGAGCAGTAGCCATAAGCACGCGCATTGGATGGAAAATCAATCCGGAAATGGAAAGTCACTCAGCCATTGGCTGTCTTTCTTCTCCCCAGTGACCTTCCCTACAACCGACTGTCCTTTAATCATGTCCACGTAACTGCAATAATACACAGCATGACCTACAGCCCTGAATATTGGAGCAATCCATCTACCCGACCATACAGATGGGGAAAATGGAGATTAACTGTTGTAGTCGCATATGCCTGTGCGGAGTACCTTGGTCATAGACCCATGAAGGATCGTGGCTGTTTCAGGGATTGTGCCGCAATATTATTTGCTTGATGTCATATTACAAATACAGGTGCTCTTGACATAAAGCTAAACACGATATATATGAAAGGAGATTCTGTGTTACCTGGCAACCCTGCCTCGGAGGTCCCCAATCCCCGCCAGGTTCTTGTGATCCAGGCTCTGGACAGCAAAACTGGTCCCTGAGGTGATGCCGTCCCTTTGGATGATCTGGCCCTCCAATACCTGGGGGGTCAACAAATTAAGCTGAGTAGGTGGCGTGAAGCATGAAAAATTGATGTGTCCTATTACAGGGCAGCCTATTGTTATACAACTATCTTTAATACCATTTTCAGTGCAGAAATGATCAAAAAACTGTATGTACTGTTGGACCATTCCAGTTTTTCAACTTATGTCAGCAACGTCAAAATAAATATTGATTTTAAAAGCAAAACAGTTATCTGTTCAAATATTTAAAATGTTTGTTAAGGTTTTTTGGCCTGACAGGAACAGCGGAAGACTGAAGTACCCTGGCTTCTTGCAGGATAAATCTACCAGGCTCTGTTTATTTCATTAGACTGTCCAATAGCACTTTGCCAATGGCCATTCTGGCAAATCAGGTAATTGGCATCGATTCACTTAATTAATTCCCCTTATATGGACCATTCCTATATTACATATTTATTCATCTAAATGGTCCTGTTGGCATCCATTCCCAAAGCTGCCAGCCATATAAAACAGAATTAGACATCGTGAAAAAATTTGCTTATCATGCACAAAAAGTGCCAGGGGCGGAGTGAGATATTATGAGGCCTGGCGGTTGTCGTGCCCTATCTCCAGGCAAGAGTGGCTACAATGCTAGGCTTGCTCCATGCTAGGCTAGCTCGGTGAGACTGAGCCTAGCATGAGGCAGAGACATGCCTCGATATCTTTGCTCAGTTGCTTCACAATTTGGGTGATGGTCTGGATGTGATTCTCCAGCAGCCTGTGGGACAGGGCCTCTGATTGGACGGAGCCTTGGGTGGCGTGCAGGCTGGCAACGACCTCATCCTTAATACGGAAAGCCTGCTCCAGTAGTTTGCCCATGATGCGCTCCTGATTGGTCAGTCTACCTTCCAGGAAATTAGACCTGTACAAAACAGAATATACTGAGATTGTTGAAGTTTAAATTATCAGCCAGTAACTGCTCTTAATGTTGACTATAAAATTCTGACTGGTCATTTGTAAAAGTATATTTAAAATAAATTTAACCAAAATGTGCCGAGTGCATGTCCATCAGAACTCAACAATTACAGTGCTTTTGCACGGTGAGAAACTCTTTCTTTTTTGTTTGTAGGTAGAATAAGTAGAAATGAAAAAAATGCAGCAAAGCAAACACTGGAATTACACATTGCCATTACACATTAGTCCTGATCCAGAGGATGCTATCACAGCAAAAGTGAATTCGTTTAACTTCAGGATGGATCTTCTGCATTCCTTCCAAGCTATCCTGCATTCTTAGTTTCCCTGCAAGCCACACTGACATTGGTTAACTTTTGTTTACAACCCTCTTGGGAATTTTCAGAACAACATTTTGAATTGATTAGCTGCCTGTGCAGTTTGTCATGCTCTTGAATGTTTTTGTAGAGGGGGAACATCTAGGGGAGGAAAATAATCAAAAGCCTGTAGTTGGTGTTTGTGGCTTTTTGCCTTAGCATTCAAAGCATGCAATAAGATTCAGCGACAGAACTGTCTTCATGCAAAGATACAGGGAAAATTTAATCTATTCATTAATTGAGTTGTAAATCCACACTAGACTGTTGCTTTAACATACTTATCAGAGTGGGGTTTAGTAAGCTGCATCATTGCCTCCTGTGACATTTTTCCTCTTGGAAGCAAATCTTTCTGTAAAAGATAGTAGAAAGATCAGCAGATCAAAATCCTTCATACCATTAATCTGTGATTGGAAGAAGATTTAGACTCTGAACTCTTTCTTTGAAAAAATATTGGCGGTGTTATGTTTCCCTTCACACAATGACATTAACATTTCCTTTACGTACTGATACTGTGGTGTTGTCATACCTCATTTGGACATTTGCCTCTCATACCTATAAAGAATTTCATAATCACAGCAAATGTGGTGGACATACAGTTTATGATTCATTGTTGTTTGTTAGAAAATAAGTGTCAATTTAAAGTATTTATAAATGCCTAATTAAACTTTCTTAAACTAAAGCAATCCCTTGCAAATATTTCGATTTCACATAAGTTATTAGCACCTAAATTAGGTATTTCTCCTTCCTACATGGTACCAATAAGAATAAATTCTCACTTCAAGCATTTGTGTTAATTTAAATATAAGAAACAGTCCTGAACTAAAATTATCATAAAATATCCAGTTTTCCCCAGCATTTGTGTACTTACAAATAGTGTCAGTAGCAGCTCCCTTGATAGTACACAATGTAGAATGTGTTTGAGCTGGTCACCTGGTAACCCCTGGGTAGGGTGTGTCTGACACTGCATACCTGACAACCTGATATCGCAAGAAAAGGATGTTGTTCAAACCAGTTCAGGGGTCAATTGTAAAATGAGAGAGAGAGAGAGAGAGAGAGAGAGAGAGAGAGAGAGAGAGAGAGAAAGAGGAATTTAAAAAGCGGTAAAGAGAAATGAGGTAAGAGACGTGAAGAAAAAAAAACAGGGAGAGGAAGAGAGATATGGAGAAAGAGAGGGTGAGAGTGAGAGAAAGCCGCAGAGAGAATGAGTGTACTTCATAGGATAAATAATAGTTGCGTCCTGGCGTTGCTCCTTGGTCGTCATGTCTCCTGGCGTATCTCTCGGAAGCAGGGAACACAGTCGTTTGCGCCTGAAATACTGTTCTCGCTCGTTCCATTGTTCAGTGGGAGAGAGACAGATGAGAGAGGTAGAGCGGGAGAGCCAGGGCAGGAGAGACAGGGGGAGAAAGATATTTTGTAGTCTCCCAGATAAAGGGACACACAGTATACACCTCCCCAAATTCACCAGACAAGTAACACGATTTCCACCTCGCCATGAAAAATTGAAGATTTTTATAGAAACGCAGACCAAGGTGGCCAGTGCAATGTGTAATAGCCTGTCACAAATTGAGTGACGGTGTGTTGACCTGTGGATCTGAAATAGGGAAAGGAAAGAGAAGAGGGAGGGGTCGGGGAAATGGAGAGGGTTTGCTTTATTTTAATGACCACGAATGCTATGGCAACACTGGATTCATAAATTAATAAATTAATAAATACTTTGATTTTTGTCATACACAGTGAGGAAGTCAAGTGAGTTACAACAAGCAGAGCTGTTTTCATTAGAGAGCAAGAGAGGATTTTTATATCGCTGGGAATGAAATTAATGCAATGTGTACATTTAAAACGGTGAAACAAGACCTTTACACACTTCTGCAAGTTTGCACAGCCATTAAGTACTATCTACCACAGCTACTGCCACTTTAATTAATATGATTGTACAAACAAACTCCATCCATACACAGAAAATTATAATTGACATCATAGCCAAATTTCCTGTCTGCCCAGGCGTACTTTTAATGAAAGTAGAGAAAGGTTCTGATCCTCTGGGATGTTTGATTATTGCAATGAAAAAAAAAATCATACCTTGTTTTTCAAAACTCATTTGTGTTTTGAGCCACTCAAGTGATTGCTATTGGATGGAGGTGGGGGATGCAAATGACATGTTTCCTGTGCAAAATATCAACTCATTGATTTGCCTTTTAGAGGCTGCAAAGGTTCAATACGGTGAATTACTGGGGATGTCTGTAATCCCTGGAGACCTCTCTCACAGCTGAAAGATGCATTAGATGAGGTGGTGTGTCTGTCTGCCTGCAGTATGTCCTGCTTCCATAACCTCCTGAGGGAACTTCTGAAGGACTAGTGATAGCGATAATTTACGTACATCACATAAATTCCCTGCTAATGGCACCAGGAAGAAAGAAGAAGCTGTAACCCTCGTGTTTTTTTATGGAGACTGTGAATATTTATTATTTGAACTGTCTGCTCCCAAGTAACACTTCAGTGAAGAAACAGGCTGACCATTGCTGTTCCCATAAGGCCAAGGAACCCCAAAGCAGAGCTATTAAAAATGTATACAGAAACTCTTACATGATGTGTATGCTCTCATTGCAAGTCCCTGTGAGTTTTTCACACCCAGCCCCCCACCCCCCACCCCCCACCACCCCCCAGAACTGAGCACAGACCTGCCTGCCTCACTCTGAGATCAATAAACTAGCCATTAAACACAAAACTCAAAAGTCCTCAAATTTAATCCACATAAAAGCTTTTCTGTTTCCAACGGAGATCTAAACTGTGGATTGCATACAATTTCAGTCCAGTTTATTTTTTGTGTATTGTTTGTTATTTTCTTTGATAAACTGAACTATAATAAACTTTATTTGACTTTGTTGAAGAGAATTGCTTGTCAAATTGTTGATTGTTCTTTGTAATCATACATGGGAAAACAAAGCCTCATATTTTCTCCCTTCTGTTTGAAGCACTAATCCTCCAGGTTATTATGACAGCAGAATTTAAATGATGTGCTGTCCCTTTAAGAACAAAAGCTGTGCTAAAAGAAGAGGGCTCTTGGAGAATGATGGATAGATACTGAAAGTGACAACCAAGGATGGAATTGCACTGTGGAAATAATGAAATCTACCTAAAGGTTTCAACCTTTCATACCAAATAAACAATGTGTGTAACAATCGTCAACTAATACAAGTTAATTTGATTGATAGCATACAATCAGGTGTTACATTAAGGGATACCAATACATTACAAATATCCTTTATGCTGTATACAGGTACAGTATGTGCATCATCAAGGGATTTGATATTATTCCAGGCAGAATGCATACTCAAATTGTTGTGTGGTTGTATATATGAATTTGAAAATGTTTTATAGTGGAAAAAATAATAAAGGTGGAATGCAAAACATGAAATCTATATCTCACAGGAGGGTGGAGAAAGATTGCAGTCACTCTGCTGTGACAGACGAATACATTAATAAATAGCCAATAACTCTTTTCTGTTGTCTTTTTTTAGCCCATTTAATCAGAACTCTCTTAGGAAATCTTAATAGGAATTCTATTTAGGAAAGTCAAGCAGGCATTTCTTGGACAAATCAAAAGAGTGCGCTTTTGGCTTCCGAAATCCGTAGAATCGGCCGAACTCTTTCCTCCGGCAAAGTAGGCCATATCCAGCAATATTAATGGGTTGCCTAATGTAAAAAAAAAAAAAAGAAAGAGTATGAAGGATACTATGAAGAAAATAAATAATGAAAAGAATCAATTATGCGTGCCGCCGTTATGTAAAACGCCGGTTTTGCAATGTGCCCACTCAATCAGTCAGAATCACTGCGTCAGTGCGGCTTTTCCTGCGGATCGGTTCGCTCGCTGGGAAGCCTCCAAGTTCCTGTCCCTTTATGCGTGCGGTGATTTTTATAGTGCTTTAAGCATCACGGCAGCCTCGCTTCTTGGCTCACCACAAACATTCGCAGCGATGCCAAGCGAGCAAAGCATTCAAAAGGTATTAGAGAGGCGATCCCAGGTGTGTGAATGGGTCACTGTTAAGGCTAGTCAACCGTAGAGTAACATCGTAACTTCGTATCAAATCTCTGGTTGCACAGGGCACTTCGGTGTATATGTTTGGGTGAAAATCCAGCCCATTCCCTCTTCAAAAGATAAAATACTTTTGTTTGAACCAAGACAATCGAAAGCTTCTCCTAACACAATCGTCTTTAACCATCTCTGAAAAAAAGAAAAAAAGTCCTGTGTGTCAATAATGAATAGACACTGAACCACCTTTTAATATGGTTTTGAGTTTGTAAACTGGAACAAAAATACAAAATCTGTCAGTCTCTATGGTTACATGGTGTGCATGGGTATTTCCCAGATTGATAATGGAATAGTCCTATCACTTGAAGGCGGGTAGCCAGGAGGATCACACCTCAAGCCTCTCCCAACCTCTAAAGCAACACTTCTGTCACTGTGCAATGACTGCTGTTCCACAGCGTTGCATATTACCTGAAAGCTGCTCTGCAGTATTGGCTTTACCTCAGGCGTGTGGGCCAAAGGAGATGTCTAAAGGTGGTTTTGAAACGAACAATATTTGACTGCATTAGTGAACAAAATGCACAAGATTACTTGTTTTTTTTCATCCCGAAGTTTTGATTTAATAAGCATCTGGCTGTGAGCTGAATAAAAAAGGATTTCCAAAAAAAAAAAAAAAAGAGAGAGAGAGAGAGAGAGATTGCAATGCTTGATGTAAACACTGTACAACTCTCAACTCTTCAGACCAATCTCATCTTGATTTGAACTCCTGTTCGGTCCATGATGTCTGTCATCGTTTCTCCTTTTAATTTTCATTCATAACACATCCTGCTCTCTGTGTAAGCTGTCACACCTTGAGTGTCATTTTATTGCTGCTCTTTACTTGACCTTGTTCAAGAACCGTGTTCAGTACCACACTCGGGCTTTTAAAAAAAAGCCTGCAAAATCAGGAGGACCTTACCACAGTTATCAAGGGTTGCGAAAAAAGACACAACAGTAATGAACAAGAGGTTGTTAACACAGGGGTCACAACCCTCTAATCACATCTCATACTCACTTTACAGACTGAATGTAAAATGTGCTCCTGTCTTTCGACCCATGCACCTATGTCAATTTAGCATGAGCTTTACATTTAAATTACAGTCGCAGAGGGAATTGCTCTGTTATTTGTGCCTGACATATGTACGCACTGCCAGGGTTATTTCTGTTTTAAAGATAACCACGTCAGCCCTTGTCCAGCATAGATGCAATTTCCCAGAGGGCAAATGCTAATTTGTAGAAATGCATTGGATTTCAGCAATGAGAGCAGAGACACAGCTAATAAACCCAAAGTTATGTGTTTGTCTGAAATTTGCCAACTGACTTCAGAAAGGTCAGCTGTGTTATTTCTGTTATATCAATTTTGTTATTTTGTACCAACAATCCATCTATTGGCAGTTCTGACCCAAAACTAATTAAATGTACAAGATTGAACCATGTTATTCAAAGGAAAGTCAAATTTCAGCGATATTTCGAGATATGTTTCAGTGTCCTTTGAAAAGCAATGCCTCTCTCTTGTTTCAGGGTTTAGTTTAACAAAAAGCAGTCACAGTAGTACGAGGAAGTCATCCATCACCAAAATTATATTACACATGTAATATTCTTGAATAAATAAAGTAAAACCTTGGAGTTTGGTTTATTTAACTGGGTAGCAGCCAGAGACTTGACATACCCCTCTGTGTCTGTGCTTGCCTTTATCAATGCAATATTTAACCAGGGACCAGTGAGCAGAAGCATTGGGTGGGGGACTCCCTGCAGCACCCCCCTTGTCCAACCCTCAACACAAGCAGAGTCAGTTGAATGTTTAAATTGTCTTTCAGAGTAAAAGGAAAACACAGAATTATCTAACTAGCGTACTTCACGGTGTATTGTGGTTAGAACGTCTCCTGAACCATGTTTCCAAACAAGCCCTACGGAAGCCCCCCAGCCCCGTTCCCTCCCCCCCTCTCCCAAAGTGTTGTTAATGTCTTAGATACTTGGCTCTTGGCTCTCACAATCAAGTTTTGAGTGCTGTCTAAGGCATGTGTAAGGTGCTGGAGAGAATGTCCTCAGAGCTCAAACCCCCCGCCCACGCCTCCCCCCTTCACGGAGTCCGATGACACCTCACTTTGAGGTTTTACATTAAAAGGCCGCTTCACCAGCTTCCTACATCACACCTCAAACATCTGCCGTCGGACCCGGCTCACGTAGCTGGTGAATAGAGCGGTGTAAATAAATATTTACGCAGTCTCCTCTTACACATCCCTGTGCTCTGGGCTTTCCGGTTAGGTCCGCTAGCACATCTCCCTCTGGGGTCGCGTCACCTCCTGTGTCGTGAGGATGAGCTCATCTGATTGGTCAGATATTACTCTGAGTTATGAGATGCGAAGCAGTCAAGCATTCTCATATACCACAGTGCCAAGGGCATACTCTTTAACTGCAAGGCCACTAAACACTACTACTGCGCAATGACTCATCCATGCAGGGGCTGTGACCTTTGGGCGTGAATGTGAATAAAATTCATAATTTATTCGCTGTTGTACTGTCTGTATTTTAATCCTAATATATTCTCATCAGATGTGCCTATGGTATAACTTGTGCTGAAGGGATGTGACTGATAATAGATCTCATGCTTGCATTAGAGGAAAATGTGAACTATACCTTGTGATTCCAGTCGAGAATAAACATTAATAGAATCAGCATTAGGTTACATTGGATCACTGGCTTCAAACGCTCCTTAAATCACTTTCCTGCAATTGGTGAATCTCCGGCAAACCCAGTCCTGATTAGAGTGACTGACATAAAAATCATAAGCACCCAATTAGAGTGAAGAAATTAGCTTATTATTTTCCCCATTTGCAAAACATAGAGGCATTACTCTGGCTCATTAATTTAATTTAATTTAATCAGTTACATTTAAAGAAGCAAAGACATTGTTGTTGTTTTTTTGCTTATTGTTTTTTAAGGTGGAACAAACTTTCTGAATACATAATATTCGTGCAGAATCAGTGTGCTATTATAGTCATTACTTGTACAAAATTACAGCGATAAGAACGGGACTTGTTGCAATGCGCAATAACAGTTAATATAGTGAATACCTGAAACCAGTTACATATTGAAATATGGCGCAAAAATAGATTATATCAGCTATTCTTCCGTCTCATCACTGCCAACTAGGCTGATGCCCACACGGTAATAATGTTATATTTTCTGTCATTGCAACATTCGCCCAGCGGGAGGCGAGCCACAGCATCCTAAAGCAGGTTGACAGTTAAAGATGCTCGGACCAAGGTAGATGTAACTTTGAGCAAGCTCCAGAGCGTGGATACAGGACCTTGCACGATTCATTGGACATAGTACGAAAATCAAACACACATATTACATATAACGCACTATTCCGTCAGTGAATTCGTTGATACATATGATAATGCTGCTTCATTATGCATTGATGATAATGTGCTGTAGCTATCTATTATGTAATCTCTCAGACTCCATTAAAATATGCTTAAGGCTTTATCGCTGGTTCACAGATGCCACAGGTCAAGGAATTTACTTCAAGATCATGTAAAACTGAACCGTCATGTAGCACGTAACTGTTTTCACACAATACGTTGTATTATTGGGGGGAAAAAAACTTTGAGGCGCACACCACCAGATATTTCACTACCTTGCTTAGGGCGACATAGGAAAATATTTGTTGATGTTAATCGCAAAGTTAACATTTCTCCCTGGGTCTAGAAATTGAGGCACACACGGGACATACAGGAATAGACACCCCCTCCTTTCGTCTTGAACTACTTCTTCTTGGCGCTGGTAATCGATCGGCGCACTGTTCCACTTCATAGTGTCATACCTTCTGCTGCACGCTTAACAGACTGGCTGGCTGCTGTTTGTGGAGCATGGAGGAAAAAACAAGGGATGACAATAGTGCCAGAGAGCAAGAAGCGCTGTCCTATCAGAAAAGGATGTGGAAGAATTTTCAAGAGAGAACCAAGCCGTTTTTAAGCCCTAAACTGGGCGCCGAACGTCGGAGTGCGGACGGGAAAAAGGAGACGGGAATATGGATGTTTAGGAAGAAAAAGAAGCAGGTTTTGGACCGTGTCTTTTCATCGTCCCAGCCAAATCTTTGCTGCTCTGCCCCAGTGCCTCTTGCCGGCGACAAGCCCCTCTGCGGTAAACCGGACCCTAGTTCCAGTCAAGGACAGGCGCTGCACCCGCTCGAAACCACGGCCGTAGAGACCGCCGCGAAATATGAGCTGCCGGGACATGGAAGCCCAAAGCATATCGTGTCTCATTTGGTGTTGTCCCACCAGAAAAGCTCGTCACTTGGGTCGGCTTGCTTTGAGAAATTGGTGGTGGGTGACTCTGGCGCCGGCGGCGCAGAGGAACAGCTGCGTAAGAACGCCAGCGATTCTGTGAGTAATAAATATATAGCCAGTTCGTTTCGAAAAGCCGGTGGTAAAAACGCGATTAGCTACCGGTTAAAATATGCAAACCAGGCACTCAGTTGGTGTAAATTAAAACACTGGAGGGAGTATGCCGACTGACCTAAAGCGATAATCGTGATTTAAATGCTCGAGCCACGATAATGCCTTACATTTTTATCCACAAATATTGCTAGCCTACTACTGCTCAGCATTGCATTTAAGGACCTAAGATGATGTACAGTCGCTAACGTTGCACCAAAGAGTGAGACCAAGTTATGTTGTGAATCTTGTAAATGCCAGGTGTTCATTTATCTATAGCCTACTGTTGTACACACGTGTCACGGTGTACGCTACAACTTCACCTGCAACACCGTTATAACTTTTGTCTTGTCAGTAATTTTCATGTTATGCAGTTTTATCTTCGTTTTTTATTGTTTATTACTAATCTGTACATGTTCGTTTTTATGTGCGTATTTGCGTGGACACCTCGGAGATTAGGCCAGGTGCTGTGTGCGCAACTAAACAAATAACTAAAACTGCATTTTAAGGTGATTCCCTGTATCCAAGGATGTCTGTTTCTGCAACATTAGCTTTGAATTTAATTCAATAGTATCTGGAGTTTGTTTTGGTAGCTATAACCTCCATAAGAAAGTAGCCCATTAATTCTCTGAATTATAGAGAAGGTCGATTTTTGATCTTTTTGCAAAGCATGATGGATGAGATAACAAACCTGTTTGGAGGATAAACCCGAGAGGTGCAATTAATCATTTTAAAAACGGCTCAACTGGGATGTGGTCTGAATTAGAGTAAAGCTAAGGTCGTGTCAACAATTCCAAACAAGTAGATCCTTTTTTAATGGGACCCGCAGTGTTACTAGCGTTATGACGAAAGAGACTTTCACGGGATTACCATGCAGTGGCCATGGTGTGGTGCTGATGTCACATCGCTGAAGTAACCTAGGGACGCCAACAGAAGACGCATCCACCGTCCAGCCCCGCCCCCTCACTCACAATTAGATTCCACTTTACTTATTCCCTCTGCTAGATCTAGGCAACCACATGCCCACTGACAAGCGTAGACGACACGACACACAAACGGTCCTCTCAAGTCTTAAAGCAGCAATCTGTTTCCTACGGAATGAGTCGATTGAACATGGAACTTGTCTGGTGTATATTTCTTTGGAGTACAGTGTTTAAAATAGAATTCTTAAAACGGTAGGGGCATCCCAAAACTAGAGGGTCTGCTGAACGAATAGCGCCGTCTGAGGTGCTCTTAACCTGGTCATTTATCACGTGCTTCTGTTTGAAGTGAACGTCAGTTCATGAGATTCCTGCCAGCTGCGCCAGGCTTTTGACTGTCCATCCAAAGGTTTTTCTAGAAAAACAAAGCGCATCGGCCCTGCTCTGTTTTTAGAAACTAAAACGACCTATTTTATATATGTATTGCATATTTGTATATTGCATATTGCATATATGTATGACATATTTTCCTCTTAGAATTCACCAGAAGTGATCATTTCACAGCTGTTCTTTTCTTCTGTACAAAGAAGAAGAAATTTAAAATAATTATTCTGGGTGGGGATGGGGGGCATGCCCCCGGACCTCCCTAGTGGGTTGCAGTTCCTGGGGTCTGCACATTTCAAACCCCCCAGTTTTCAAATGAAAGTTTCACCCTTTTGCTCACTACCTTCCACTGACTCTTGGGATGGTAGTCAGGAGATGCCCCTGTGAGGTGAAGAATCTATGCTTTCTAGAAGGAAGTAATCTAGGTCATGTCATCTCCTTGGTGAACAGAGTGTTGCCAGATCCCAGATCAGCTCAATCCATTATTAAGCTCCCTCACCGGAAGCTCCTTTGGTGTGGCCCTTGCTTTGGCCCAGATTGCCAAGGCTATCAGTACTCTGAGTGTAGGGGCCTCTAAAATATTTAATGTTCTGAGAGGAGGGACTCCACCCCCTGAAGTTTGCCAGTCAGAAATGGACATTATGTATTTTCCTTGCGGACTGAAATTGTGTGTAGGCCTACTGCTTTTTTTCACCTGGGGTGTTGCTGAAAAGCTCTGTGAACACGGGGACACAGGTGCAGTTTCCCACAAACCACTTCTCAAACTTAGATGACATTAACCCTCCCTCAAAAAAAAACAGGCAGGCACATTTTTTATGGCACCTATTAACGGAGGCCCTGGCAAGACTGCTGCGGCTCTACAGCGGCTGCTTCTAGAGCGGCCCGCTGCTCAGTCCGGAGTCTTCCACTGTCCGCCACGCGCGAGCGTTCCTTCCTTTTGGAGTTTCACAACCGGGGAAGCGGTGGGAATCCGGTCGGGCCTCCTGGGAGACCAGGCACGGCGGGGGGATCGGAGCTCGCGGCCGTATCTGGGTCACGGGGAATAAATTGAGGTGGAAAAGTGAAGCTTCGCCTTGATCGTGGATTAAGTGGAAGAAAGGTGATGCTGGAAGCAGCGGTTCTCTTGAAACGAGAGCGGGAATGAGAAAGCTGAAATGGGTATAGAACACACGAAGCGCGGCAGACCGCCTGTTCCGGCTGCTCCCTGGTACGCATGGCACCTCAGAAGTCACAGCGTTTACCTTTCGGTTTCATTTGAAAAGGATCTTGGTGGCTTGTGGTCTTTTTCAGCTTTATTTGGATAGAACAGTGCAGAGAGACAGGAAGAATTAGGAGAAGAGAGAGGGAGAGGGAGAGACGTGCGACAAAGGTCGGCGGTCGGATTCGAACCGCCGACGTCGCGGCTCGCATTGAGCATGTGGACTACGCCACCAGAGGCCCAGCTTGTAGTCTTATTCCTACAGCAAGAAAATCGATCGGCCCCGCCTCAGGTCTCCGGCGTGCCGAAAGGCCCTACGAAGGATTTTAATTTACGTAGGCGATGGCGGTTTTCCTCGTCTGATTATTGCAGAGGTAGTCACGTGACCTCCACCTGGCGGGCCTTTGAATTTACAAGCTTCTACGCCCCCCCCGTCACCTTGAATTCTTCAATCTGCCAAACGTTGGCGGTGAGGCTTTCCCAGAGGCGCCCACCGGCACGACTTCTCCTACAGCGTTCTCGTCTCGCGGGTGAAATCCTCCCTCGAAACGAGCTCTGTGACTCAGGCGCTTCTGCTGGCGTGTTTACGGTTGGAGGAAGGGAAATCTGTTCTGAAGGGAAGAGAGCGTTTCATCTGGCGGAAGACAGCGAGGGGGGCGTGCCGTCCTCTCCTTTCACCAGCGGCATCGTGGGATTTTTTTTTTAACCTGCCGCAGCCTATAAGGACAGAGATATAGGATTACACGTTACACCGCTGGGGGAAATCGATACACTGTTTATATGTGGGAGCAGCGCGCTTAAAAAAAAAAAGGAACGGGGTGCTGCCATCGCCCGCCCCCCCCCCCCCGCCGCTGTGACGCTTATGCTTCAGAAGTCTTTGATGAAATATATGTTCTTTAAAAATGAAAGAGGAACACATTGTGCCTTACTTTGCGTTGGCTGTGTCTCTCCAGTGTGCTCACTCTAGAGAGTCCCTCTGAGAGTCCAGACGTGTCACAGACGCCAAGGTTCTAATCTCTTTTCGGAAGTGCGCACCTCTCGCACGCGGCTGTCTTCTGACCTCCTGTGCGAAGGTGTTAACCAGTAATGGTAGCAAAGAAACCAAGAGGCCTGCAAACGTTGTCGTTTATGAATGGAACACAAATGACTCCTGATACATAGATACCCTTTATTAACGGCATTTCCCAAGGCACCAACTGTAGGCTGGCAGTGGCACGTGGCTTCCTTCTTGGTTGGCTTCCAGGGCACGTACAGCATGCTGTTATTTTATTCAGCACATCCCCTTTTAATGCCCATAGAGTAAATGAAATGCGTACCTGTCACGTGGATTTGCTTTTAGTCGTACCAGAATACTCTTGGCGGACAGCGAAGGGGCAAAACTGCAGTACGGCGCAATGTGGCCCTGGGTTGTATGTCAGGAAAGGGCTCATTGCATATCGACGATTCAAGTTCCTGAGACCCACAGAAAAAAATGTTTAGTATTTAAATTTTTTGGCATAATACAAGTGTCTTGGATGACAAAAACATGTTACAGTAAAATATTTTCATACATACATAAAAAAAACTCTTATACATTTTATTTTTGTTTAATGCCCCTTAGTAGAAGTAGAATATATGTTTTTTTTGGATTAAGACCTCTGGACCCATGTCCCTTGCAGGGGGCAAAATGAATTGCCAGGTTTTAGGAGGATATATCCCTGTATAACTTTCAGACTACCATAACTACCAAAAAGCTGTTTTGCAAGCAATTAAGCTGGTGGCAATTTAGCTTTGAGTGGAGCCATTGGCAAAATAGATTAAAGAAAAGAAAAGGAAAAGTGTAAGAAAGTGATTAAAAGTAATCTAGAATCAAATTAAGAAAGTGTGTGTGACTGAAGCAGAATAAAGAAATACAACAGTGTTTAAAAAATAAAACACAATCGAATCCAGACCGTAGCAGTGCACAGTGTGGCCATTAGCTTCGAAGGGCAACATGCAATTTGATTTGATTGAGGCACCTTAGGGTATGGGAGGGTTCAATCAGCTAGGGGTCTGCGTTTCATCACTATCTAGCGACCCCTGCTGGATAGCAATGGTATAATCGGACGCCCATGAACTGCATGCTAAAGCTGTGTATGGAAGGTCTTCCGCTGACTCCACTCTATGTGAGCACAGCTGTAGACTGCGGCTTGGAAAAAAAAGCAGCTGGCGACACCATCATCTGATTCGGAGGAGAGCCACAGATTCACAGTCTTCGCTCTCCAAATTTGGCTGTAGGATTTATGAACGTGGCTGCGGTTGCAGATACTTGGAAATCCCAAAAGAGTATGGGAATTGTATATGTTCAGCCCCATAGCGGTCACCAAATATTTATCAAAAATAAATAAAACATAGTATATTTTATTTATTCACATTTATGTGCAGTTAACTCGATATCAACCATGAAAATGACAGAACTACTGATAGAATCAGGTTAAAAGTGATAATAATTTGGGCAGTGCCTGTTAAAGTATCCTACATCTACTTTGAGCAGTAACAAAAGTGCTTTCATGTTGAAACCTCTGGTCTCCAAACTGAGCAAGCGATGAGGAAATTACAATACATTTGCATGAATTGGAAAATATATTTGGAGTGCCTCTATATATTCAAATGTATTATTCAATGTATCAGTGTATTGCATTCTTTGAAAAATTATATTAGCGTTATTTATGTAAGAACGAAGCAATGACCGATTATACGTTGAACCCTGTGGCTCTCCGAAACTATTGGCACTGGACTGTTTGAGATTTTAATCGGGTGAAAGGGTGCATTGCTGCCAGTTCCTTTGCAGATCATGGCAGTCAGGAGCCTCTGGGCCTTTTGTACACACCTGAAGGTATGACAGCCTTATAGTCGCTGCGCAGAACAGGCCTGTTGTGGTGCAATTTCCATACGGTTCATCCCTGATAATAACACCTGATCGTAACTCAGACCGATGACGAGAACACGCCCGTTTCATTTTTCATTGCTGCTCGCGAGGAAACGCAATTCAGAAATGGAAATAAAGTAAGGAAAGCTGGATAGCGGTAGGACGTTGTCCATAAATCCCCTTTCCCTTTAATTAAATGGAACGGGAGTGCCTCTGGGTAATGAGAGAAAGGTTTCTCTGTAAATTCGTTACAGGTTGGGCTCGGCTACGTAGAAGCCTGGTGTGCATGGGCTGGTATGATTCAGTGTTCAGGAGGACATCAATCCCATGCTTCAGCAGGGTGTGTAATTCACTCCTTCGGGATGAAAGCCACGTGCAAGCGTCTGCAGGTTTTGTTGCGTTTTTCTACTCAGCGGCGGGTACTATGCTACTAACTGATCACGCTTGGCGTCAATCCGCCGTGAGCTACGAGGAATGGAAGGTCTGCCTGTTTAATGGTTTGTTAAATTGAGAATCATACATTCGGCAATAATTTCGCACACGGTTGCCTGTTCGACACTTTTAAAAATGCTTCTTTGAAAAAAATAATTTACAATTAGGTTTGTGGGATGGCCTGTGTCAAACTGTTGGCGAAGAATGTTTTTATCTCAAATAAACAGGAGCCATTGTGGTCCTGTGTAGATTGTCCAGTGTAGTCGCTTGTTCTGAGTGCTGCGGCTTCCATCCAAACCGCACCTGCTGTAGCCGAACATCCCATCGTATGGTGTATAATTGGCTGTAGTGTTGCGCATGGGGGCACGCTCCGCCCCGCCTCATCGCTTGGTAATGGTTCCAGTTGATAGGGTGCCCGTGAACTGCAGTGGCTGTGGGGCTTGACTGGTGGATTTCGAAGTGAAAAGAAGCGGTGATTGGCTATGCGCCAATACTTTGCGTTCCTTCACAAATTTGCAGAAGAAGCTTCAGTGAACAAACGGCCCTCTGGTCACTTCTGGGATTTCCAATTTGGGCTAGGAAAGATGGATCATTTAAAAAAATTATATTAAAGAGTCACCAGGTGAGCCTTGATTAATGCCTGTGTGATTCTGGGAGGGATAGGGAATAGGAACAGAGAGGACTGCGCTCATTTTTGGCTGCTCCCCACTGTTCCTAAAGCCCTCCAATGCCTGATATGAATTCAGGACAATGGGCAGTGGTGACCTTTCCAACAGGGACACGCCAGAGGTTGAATGGTAATTAGCCTGGGTGTGTCACATTGTGTTTATCAGGCCAGATATGGAGGCACAGCCAGTTGCTTTTTCTTCTGTAATATTTTACTTTAAAAGTGAAAATAAAGTGTGACTTGTCCTTGCCCTGCTTTTCTGTTCACCAGCTGGTATGGAGGCCTCAGCCAACACTGTAACACAGCCTAGTTTTCAGGCTTTTGGGCCCCTGCTTGTGCCTTAAAAGTTCTGCCAGTGAATGCCAAATAACTGTGGTCTATTTGAATAATATATTTGGATGTCATGTGTCCTTGGCGAATTTTACGCACACTGTCTTGTTTTAGGCTATAATGGCTTCACATTTAGGTGCAGTCATTATACCCTCCATGAGTAATTCTTCAGACAATTCTTTCATTTCATGACAGAAGCATTTGTGTGTCTCAGTGGACAACATGTAATGCGATGTCATGTTAAATTAAGCATTCTCCCGGTAATAAATCCATATCGTTTCAGTTTGTAGTGTCGCATCCTGTACTGTCGGGTGACCCCAGGTTCTGCAAACGCACGATGAAACCGAGTGAATGAAGATGTTAAAAGGGGTTGGTTGTTTTGACACCCCTCATTCTCTCTCCCCTATTCTCTACTTGAAAACGAAATGTATGCGCCTGTTTTCGCCATCACCTTCATCCCGCGGTGAATAAATTCGACGGCGATTAAAATGCACGCGCCAACCGGTACAATTACCACATCAATCCTGCAAGCCTTAGAATGGACCTGGGACGGTGTAATTGGGACGGGTTTTAAATTACAGTCTTTTGTTAAGGATCTACTATTCCGTAGCTGGAGCTGCTTAAACACGAGCGGAATGATAACCTCTAATTAAAGCCTCGCTCGAGGCATAAGGTAGGCTATGGTTATCATTGTGCGCATTGTGCAGCCGAAATAATCAATTCCACGATTTATTTATCCAGACCAGCAATTATGTATTTCATAGGTGCAGCAATGACCTACCTTCTGTTCTTTCGGAGATTCCGATAGAACAGTGAAGGGGAATTGTGTGTGTATTCAAGTGAATAAGTAGCCAGTGTATTGTGGCCCCCTCTGTTCATTGAACCATACGAACATACCGTTAAATTCATCATTTTTCTTCTCATTGTTTATTGCGTGAAAGATTGAAAAGAGCGAGAAAATATCATCTTAATATTTGTTCTTAATTTTGTTACACAATGACACAATAATATATGTTTTATGTGGATACTCCTTGCTTTTCTGCTTATAATAAATATTTATTAAAAGATTTGTGTTATTTTAATTATTTTATTATGATGTTTCTTTAAAGTGCAATGCGCAGTAAGCTGTACTGGTGTCATTTATTCTGTACTATACCGCCACTTTAACAGGAGAGCCACAACTGTACACTTGACCCCGAATTAAAGTGTACACAGAGTAAAAGCAGATGTGGCACCACCTGCTGGTGGTAAGATGGAACAGACAAGCTCCATGTAGTCGAAATGGGAGAGAGCCGTCGTGCCTTCCAGTGCAAATCAAATCAGGTCAGGCTTGATTAAGCCACTCAGTGGCCTCAAACATTGATCAACTAACCAATTATCTAATGCTAAGTAATTTCCTAATAGGCTGATGTAATATAATGTCTAATATTATTTTATGTTTTAATTAGCTGAAGTAATGTAATATTCTAATACCTTATCCTTCTGCTGTGGGCTATCAGTGTCGCTACAGTCAAACAACAAAGGTTTAATTTAAAACATTCACAGCTCTCTTCTCATGGATTCAGGTATGTGTATGGGTGTCATGTACACCCCCCCCCCCCCCCCACACACACACACTTATTTAATTTCCATGTTATCATTTCATGTGATTCTTTAATCTTCAGCTATTGAGTCATTTGCTTTCTGCCTTGCTTGCGTTTGATATCTGTCATATAAACTTGAACCACTCCCCAGTAGCATTGGTTTAATGTGCTGTCTGTGTAATACTCTTGTGAAATAATAAGTAATGATTTACGTGAAGTGGGCCTAGCGTAGTATTTATTACACCTTACTAAGAGCTCTGTAATGTATAATAACTGTTGCCGTGAGAATATGCGAATGGTATAACAGTTTTATTGCGATATATTTTCAAGGTACATATTGTGTTGTGGTACTAGTTAGGAGTGTGTTATATGAAAATTCTGGGTGTGTTATCAATGAGCTAAGTTTTGTTAGCCATATTGGCCAGTAGCAACATCAAAGTTGTTTTGCATTGTAGTATAAATTCAGACTGCAACCAAGTTTCCACATTCCTGAATGAAGCAGCTGAGCTCAGTTGTCAAATAATTAAGGAAATAATGTAACAAATTTACGATAAAATATTTTCAAAAAAACTTTCTTACTTTATTCTTGAGTGGAGGGCATGAGTCTACAGAATTACTGGTTGGTAAAAATGAATAGTAAATAAAAGTTGACAATGACAATGGAATTTAATTTAATTTACTGATTCAGCTATGCTTCTTTTAAATCGCCCCTCTGTCTACTGCGTCAACATACGGGCCTTTCATATCAACCATAGTCTTGGTTTATTAGCCAATGACAATAATATTTAAGCTATCATCTGCCAATATATTATCATGCATAGCTTGCTCTAGTGCCATAATGCTTATCATATTATTCATACATTTGTTTCAACTGTCAGGAACTGTTTATGTCATAATGAATATACAGTATATGTTTATGACAAGGGTTATGGCAACTATTTTGAGCACTTAATGGAATTGTGAGTCATAAAGACCGCTTTAGCTAAGGCATTACTAAATGATCCTTAGCTACTCCTGTTAGCATAAACGGAGCCAAGAACCGTTGGAGTGGACACACGTCCACTGCTCCCTGTCCTGTAGCTTTTATTTTTGGAAGCAGATGCCTGCATTCAGGGCTGTGGCTTCAGAGGAGATTGTAGCTCCGGGCACTTGGAAGGCGTCCCAAAGGCTATCGTCTCCCAGAATCTCCCAGCTTTTGGTTTTCCTGTGATGAAAGAGGGGGTGTGTACTCGGTAACGTTCCACTGCTGTCGCTGAGAAGCAGACAGCGCACTGCCCCCCCCTGTATTGCGGCCTGTGTAGCACAAATGCTACGCTGTATTCTTGTCTTGTGATGTGTCATGGGTCTCTGTGTATTTACAGTAGTGCTGAATACTGCAAACATAGTTTTGTGACATGTAGACCTAGTACAAATTATGTGTACTGAGTTTTGGGTCTGTGTGTACTACTTGGCGCATTATTCCTGGTGCTGTGTCCTGTGTGCCCACTACTTGTCTCATGTACTCTACTGTTACCATACACTAGCCTTGCATGATGTATTGCGTACTTTGCGCTATGGACCTATATATTTTACTGTGCGTTGTGTGCAAAGGACTGTATGTACTGCTAGTGTACTGTATTCTTTGTGTAGTAGGTACAGGTACTCTTGACGTGACTGGACATGGATTGTACCCAGCACATAATTTTAAATGAAAGGTTAATGTATTTGTGGGAAAAACTGTTTGCACCCCTGATAATATAGACCCCAGGTGCCAGAGATGCGTATAAGGAAAGGACTGTGATAAAGGAGACCGTCCAAAACGTCTGTCACAATGAATCATGTTGCCAACTAGCGAGATATGCAGCGTTGCGGAGTTTCATTCTCCTTATTAAACCCTAAAGGTTGAAATCCTGGTGGTGTAACAGCAGTTTAGTTTGAGGTGCTTTTTTGCGAGATAAAGATGATTCGGGAATCTCACCCCGCTCGGCCAACTGCAGCGGGGGCAGATTTTCCCCTCTAAAAGCAAACACTTACCGAATAGACGAGTCCCATCCCCCCCCCCACCCCAACTGGTTTTTGGCATGAAAAACAGCGCTGACTCAAATATTGCAGGCCGGTGTGCTGCCATTCTCTGCAGTCTTTCCGACCCAGGCTGGGTGAAACTACATTAGCATCAGGCGTGCGTCAGGGCTGGCGTTAACCTGCCATGACCTCATGGTGCCAGTCACCTAAGACAGACAGTGATTGTTGGCTTCAGGTACACTGCCCTGTAATGATATGCACTGACTTTGTAGGAGGTTGTGGATTGAACTCATAGGACGGAGTGTGGCACGGTGGGTAAGGAACTGCGCTTGTAACCGAAAGGTTGCAGGTTCGATTCCCGGGTAAGGACACTGCCGTTGTACCCTTGAGCAAGGTACTTAACCTGCATTGCTTCAGTATATATCCAGCTGTATAAATGGATACAATGTAAAGTGCTATGTAAAAAGTTGTGTAAGTCGCTCTGGATAAGAGCGTCTGCTAAATGCCTGTAATGTAATGTAATGTAACTCCTAGAACAAGACTACTCCGTTCGAGTTCCGTTCGAGTCAGAGTGCTTGCAGGTATTCATTCCAGCTCAACATACACTGTAACCAATTGAATAAGGTAATGTGCTTGACCCAGCCAATATACAAATATATATGCTTTTTATTATCCCAGAGGAAATGATGAATGCAATGATCTATAAAGCACTTCATAACATAACTGAGTCAAGTATGGTATTAGGAATGCAGAGGATTATTGTATCTTTGCAATTTAACTTTTACCTATTACCTTTACTGTATGAGAGATCCCCCCACAGGTTGTAGAATATTACATTTGACAAATCCCCATGTTGGTCTATTTTTTTTATTTTATTGAATAGGCACACAACTGCACACTCCAAATGCTGTAGACAGACTGCTCTTAGTTTGCTGGGCTTTTCTGTGTTTCCCAGTGCATTTTGGGTATTGCAGGCAGGCATGTTTTTCAGGCCAATAGCTGAGCCTTTATTATTTGTTCAATACTGTGTTTAATTTCTGGTTAAGGGCTAACACAGACTTTTACCATGTAGATCAGGAAGGTATGATTGAATACGATATTAACACCAATGGGTGGTGAGTGTAAAGCTATTCTGTTCGTGATATGAAAGCTGTTAGAGGTTAGATCTTCTCTCGTAATCACACATTGCTATATACATCCGTGTAATGGTTTCCTGTCGGTTAAGCTTCAAGGAGGTGAATTACCGTAGATGATGTTACCTCACCTCCCCCTCGTGTCTGAATTAGGAAGTTGCCCCCCCCTGCACTTCCACCCCTGCCTTTGGTACCCAATTGAGGTAAATGAGTGAAATAACAAAATAAAAAATGACTTTTAACTGACTTTTTGGCTCCGCCCTGGAAGGGTCAGTAAAGGGCTGTCTGTGGCACACTTGTTGGTCGCGTGTGTCCACTTTCAGCACTTGAGGCTGCTTGGCTCGGCTGACAGTCTTTCCTCACATCAGCGCGCTGCCTTTCTGCCTTTCTTCACTTCCTGATTGGCTCGTCGTCACTCCGTCGACTACTTCTGATCTGTGTGTAAGCCTGTGCTGCTGTTTCTGATGAGCGGTGTCCTTATCAGACTGTGGACTTGGAGAGCCTTGCAGCTTAGCTGTTTACATCTGTTTGTCCTTCTCCTGTTTGGACACTCCCTGAGTTTCGGTAAGTGCTAGGGAAACATTTCATTCCTGTACTGCAAGTGTTTTGACATTTGAGTTGGCATAACGCTCACTCAAGCACGGGTGTAGGTTAATTTAAAGTTCACTGTTGATCCTTGGGCAGGTGACATTAGCCTGCTTTTGGTCTCATTTCTTTCTTTCTGTTTTTTGTCTTGCTTCAGCTGTTTGTCATGTTGAATTCTGTAGGTCTCACTGAATTGATTAAAATAACTTCTCTCTGTATGGTCTCAATAAAAGCTCAGTGGATTCTTCATCTTCCTCTTGCGCCCTATGGGCATTTTTTTACTTGCATCTTGTTGCTATGGTTTCGCCCACTTCCCGTGAGAATAAGCTAACGTTAGGCTACGCTGCACAATGTTGGGTTTTTGCTGCCCGCTAGTGGTGCTCTGTGGTTGAGGCGACTCGTGACTTGTGGGTTGTCGAGCAGAGTGTTCATAGCTGGTCCGTGCCGAACATGGTTTCAATATATGGAACGGCAGTAAACACCATAGCAAAGACAAAGCAGGTTTGGGCAGGCTATTATCAGCATTCATCTGGGGCTAAAGTTGTACTTTGTTTTATGCTCAGTGTTGGATTGATTCATTCATATTGACAGTCCACAAGGTCTAGTGCATAGCAAATATGAACTTTTAGGGTGAATTTTACTCTGCAAAACTACATTATATTAGCATTATACTTGCATTTACTCTTTTCGAGTTCTAATAGCTGTTAGTTTTTTAACATTGGATACTTTGCTGTGACACTACGGATGGACTTCAGTTATACACATGTCCATTTCACAGTTTGACTAATTATTCTGTCTATTATTATTATTATTAGACACATTTGTTTCTTTCCTGTTCATGTTATTCAGTTATACTGCAGCCATCTGCTTCTGGAACTCCGTCCTTCATGGGTAATATCAAATTTAATCCCTGAAGGATAGTGTGAGTAATGTGAGCTGCGATGAGGCGGATGGATCATTGGGTGGATTGGGCTTTTTTCTACTTGGAGAATACATTTTACTGGCAATATCCTCTGAAGGGGCTGCCAGCTGAAATAAAATTAGGCATTATAACAGGAAAAGTGATCTCACGCAATAATATACCCAGAACCAACAAAGTATAGGCATACTCATTTCAAAGACACTTTCCAAGACAGCCTTTTCCTTGCCGTTAATTGGCCGTAACCATAGGATCCACAACAGCATCTTTGTTTTTTTGGCGTGGGTTAGCTCCTGTGCGGTTGTTTTTTTTCCTATAAGCCGTCTCCTGAAGTCATAAGGTGGAGATGCTGGCGCCAGAGGTTTAATAATAGAATTTACAATGTGCGATTAAGGGTCTGGTTTCTGCTGAGGGTGACCTTGTTGCTTTTTTTACGAGTTTCCGCCTCTTACGTCAACTTGACACCAGGTGAAGCCAATCGCAGAGCTTATTCCCGACACACTGGTACAGGAAGTCAGGTGCGGCTTTTTCTGTAGGTAGCTATAGATCATCCCCCTACCCTGCCCCCGCCGATGTGTGGGCGTATACGGGTTTGTTGTTGAATGCGCGGTGGATTTTTCTCTGGTTGTGCCCGCGGGGGTAGAGGGACGCGTGAGGCTGCGAGGGGCCGCGTGAGAGGCTGAAAGGCCGCGGTTGTGGGCGGCGACGGACGGCCGCCGGGCCCGACAGGTGTGTTCTATTTGTGCCGCTCTGAGCCGGAGCACGCCACCGCGGCGTAGTTCATCGGGACCGCGAACAAAACGGAGCGGAAAATAACCTCCACCCCCGCGAACCCGCCCGACCCCCAATGTCCCCACCCGCTGTCGCCCCCCCCGCCCCCTCTCTCCCTGGCTCCACCCCCCCCCCTTTCCCCCCTCCCCTCATCGGGAGCGTATCCCTCCTCCTTTGCCTCCCCGCCTCCCCCCCCCCCTTTTTTTTTGGCTGCAGCGCCTCTCCTCTCCTCTCTATTACCCTGAATGAAATGCTCCCTGTGTCTCCTCAGGGAGTCTCCTAGCTTCTGTACCGCTGACTTCATTGACCTGCACTTATTTCTCGTCTGGCATTCTGGGATTGAGACACATCGCTAAATTAAGGGGCCCCTCAGGACATTATACTGTTTCTCTACTCTTACTGTCACCTGCTTTCTTCATCCCTGTGTGGAACACCAGGAGAACCTCCGTCTCCTCGGGGTGTGCTTGGGGGCGAATGTCCTGGCGCACCCCGTTTCTGTCACCACCCCGTTCTTCATACCCCCGTCATTGCCCCTCCCGCCATTCCCGTAAGACAACCAGTGACTGACAGCAACCTACAACCCCCCCCCCCCCCCCCTCCTGTCTGTCAGGGGACCGCGCTGTGGTCACGCTTTGTTACTCAATCTCCCGCGGCGGGACGGGACCGCTCTGAGACCCCTGCGGAGCGTTCGCTACGGGACGCCGTCGACGTCGTCGCAGTGCCAGACTGCCCCGGGCAGGTTTTGCGATTTTGCGGAACCCTCCCCCTGATTACAGATGTGGGATTTTCCGTTGGTGAGCGCATGTCCTTGTTCCCTGTGGAGAATATAGTTCACGGGAAGTAGAGAGCATTTGTCTGTATTCGGATTGATCAAGGACAATTGCCTTTATTGTGCATTTGCATGCATAGCACTGTAAGTGATATGGCCGTTGTGTTTTCAGTTGCCAGTGCAGAAGTAGCCTATTCTTTTTGGCACTGGATCTGTTACCACAAGGTGACATGCGCCTTTGGTGATGTGTCGTGCGTGTTAAATTTAGTCACATTACTAACTCTCCCATCAGCATTGGTGAAGTACTGTGTCAATCTAAAGGCTGAGAAAAAAGACTAAGAAAAAAGACTAAATAAAGTTTCCTTCTCAAGTAGGGAGTAGTATGTCTGTGTTCTTAGGCCACAGAGTTTGACCTTAATCAGCTTATTAAAATGTACATAATAAGCTTGACATGTTGCTCCTACAAAGCAAACAAGTGATAGGATGTCATAACAAGGAGTGTAAGAAATACTGAAGATGTTCTTTGCCCAGGTACATTAGCCTGTGACCTCTGTTGCTTTCAGTGTTAGCTGCGTGTTACATTAGTCTGTAGGTAGAAATTAGAGAGGAAATGGTTCTAGACAAACTCCTTTGACTGAATCTCAGTTGTTAGGTGGGCAACGATCAGATTTAGGTTATTTTTAGTGACTGAAGTATTTAACTGTTTGCAGTATTGTTTTACACAGATTTCATAGTTGTCTAGTCTGGTTGTCTTTTGTCTACTCTGCTGTGCTGTGACTGTTCGACTAATTTAATTTTAAACCTCAGGTTGACATGCAGTGAAGTGGCCCTGATTGATTTAGTGTAAGGGATGTCTTAAATCTTAACATTGTCTTCGCATTTAGTAACAACTCGTCTGTCATAATCGTCCCACCGATTGCATAATCAGTCAGCCTACACAATTGCACAATTACATGCACGCACACACACACACACGCGCGCGCGCACGTAATTCTGGGTGCTGTTCTATACTTGTAAATCAAGCTGAAAAAAATGTTTTCATAAATTTGACACACCATAATAAACTGCTTGTTTTATAAGTATTTCTGGTCACAAACTGTCAATTATGCTGTAAGCAAGACCTCCCTGCTGTTACTCAGATGCTCGCATTAGATGTGGTTGTGCTAGAGCATGAAATTAGCTTTTCTTTGGAAATTAGATTTTTCCCATGATTTTGACTGGTGTGAAAATATGGATTCTGATTCTATGAAGTTTGCCTGGCAGTTATATTCAGAAACATGTCCTCCAATAAAAGCTGAGAATATACACTAATCTAAATATTGGGGAGCACAGAGCAAAATCAAGAAAAAAAATGTCTATGTCCCAAAAATTATGGAAGGCACTGTATGCTGTACCTTTGAAAAGTGCTCTATTGAAAACTGTGCCAGAGAGTTATATAGTTGCTGTCAGTACAATCACAAAGTAAGCACTGTAAAAAGGCATGTGTCAACATTTAATGCACACATCCCATGACCCAGTGAGCAGTTCCCAAACTTAAAGACACACGCCGTGCTGCAGGAGAGCTAGCGATTTTAGAGATGTATCTCTCACAGGCCACAGCTGGTAACCTGTAGCAGGAGACCTCTAGCGCCATGGCAACACAAAGAACCATGGTCAATTTAAGCCTGCGAGTGGAATGCCTCCCGCTACTGTTGAGGAGGTGCTCATTTTCACTTTATCATTGTGAGGGGCTAATGTGTGGTTTTGATCGACGGTATAGCCGATAGGTAGCCTTTAGCGTGCTAAATTGTCATCGTTTGCCATGGTGCTCAGCTGTGCGAGGTGGATTCAATTATGCAGGGTGACAGTGTAGAGCTGCAAAGACGCTAAGAATGTGCTTCTGCTTGAAATAAAGATTGTCTGTGTGTGTGAGAGAGAGAGAGGGAGAGGGAGGAAGAGAGCTTGTGTGATCGAGACAGAACTTGTGAGAGAGCAGTTAGTGCATGTGTGAGAAGGAGAGAGACAAGATGCATAGAGATTAGAGATGAGAGAGAAAGGTGGAAGGAAGGAGATGAGAGACAGAGGCACCGAAAGAAAGACAAGAGGATTTCAGTCATGCCTAGTGCAGAAGTCATGCTGAATAAATGCGGCTATAATAATGAATCTGTATCCATCATTCGGATACCAGGACATTATTAACCCCCCATGATATCTTAAATTGTTGAAGCATGATGATATTGTTGTGTACATCTTTTGCCTTAAGAGCTGTTATGTGCTGTCAGGAGCACTCAGATAAATGAAAAGCTACCATGTGAATGGAAGTGGTCTGTATGTAAGCATTAAGACTTCCATTCACGTCAAGTCTGCCTGCCTGTGTCACGCGTACTGTACATTGGGTCATGCAGGGCCAATAAAACAAAGTGGTGAGAATTAATTTCGCCTGACTTTTTGGTTGGGCCTAAAGAACAGCCTGCATCTGAAGAACTATTTTTTTGTCACCTGGATAACACATTCTCTCGCAAGCCGAAATAAACTCACACTCTCTTTTGACACTTTTGAAGTCAAACACTTTGTTCTGTTTGTGTCGTTCTGTGTTTTTTTTCCTGGTATATAATCAAGGTACTTTTATTATTAATTTCACAAATATATATTCTGTGAAGCACAGCCCGAAATGTGCTAGATGAGATTTGTTTACATTTGACTAATAGAAGGAAAACGAGTGGGTACATGTCCTGTATGGCAATTTGATTACCGGGAAACAGGCCTGCACAAAAAGGAGCGATAGGGGCCCTCACCCCCCAGTCCCCCCCTACCCACCACGCAGGCGGTGCCTCAAATAAAATTCTGTATAGTGCCCCCGAAAGGTCAGGGATGCCACTGCCAGGAAGATAATGCCTTTGGTATACTTGCATTATTTAACTGTAAACATGGCGAAGCACAAATATTGAATGATCTGTCAGTTTAAGATGGCAGAGCTGGCTTGCGTTGGATGTTGGCTCTCACATTTTCTGAGGGAAAGTCCGTGGACGCGGAGCGACGCGGTTGGGCTTCGCAGTCGCCCACACGTCCAGATTTCAGCTGAGAGCCCCGACGTGTTGCATCCGTTCCCTGGGAAATGGAACACAAGGTTTTTCCTTAAACGGTTTTCCGCACGCAAAACCTTCTCCCTGTCCTTTAGTGCTCGAAGCCAGGTGACGTCGTGCCACAGTGCCTTTTTACATCTCCTCTCTCGCCCGCTGGGCACGGGAGCTCGCTGCGTCGCCGTGTCTGTCTTCCTCTTTTTTAATTTCTCTCCTTCTACAAACTCATTTCATTCTACTGAGGGAGGAGCATCCGTGTTAGTCTCTTGCCACAGGCAGGTCAGAGAGAGGCAGAGCTGGTAGTCTTCCAACTCAGCCACCAGGAACTTTCACTGCTCGCGACCCGCCCACATTTCCTGTTATCTTGCGGTCGTAATTATCTCTTGATAAGGATTCATCAAAGGTGAACTTACGAGCTTCTCTGCGGACGCATTGTTTTGTTTGTGTTTAATTCTGTTCGTTGGACTTAGTTCACTTTTGCAGCACTTCTGTTAGGGAATGAGATGTCAGTCACAACTCGAGAAGGAAGTTTGAATGACAATGCAAACATATCCTGGTATGTAGTGTTATTTTTTTGCTGCATTTGTCAATATCAAATATTTATTCTTCGCTTGAAAAAAAGCTGTTGTTCAGTGCGAAAGAGAAACTAGTATTTTTGCGGTTCATAATCATTTCAGTTGCTTTGCGTTTATATTTAATTATATTTGTAACAGGGACCCGTGTTAATGAATTCTATCAATACAATTGTGGTTGTTGTGTTCCAGCACAAAACCATGAATTAAGGCATTTGATATAGGGTTTATATAGTTGTCTGATGAACAACTGCAAATGAGCAGTTGTGAAATAATGACTTCAAAAACACAAATGATATGCAGCCTCAGCTTTGGTATTAGTTTATTTCACGGACCTGATGCGTGCTCTATGTGTTTAATACAAATCCCTGATTGTTTTGTTGGATCAGTTTGTTTGTGGGATCATTTAGTGCAATCGTCAATTACCTGAGAGCTTGGCAATCCACAGTATTGACTCTGTGTGTGCATGAGTTAACTGTATATTGATCCAGTTATCCTGCCATGATGGATCATTGAGAAAGTGGCCACGACTATGTATCTGACCACATTAACATATTAACTGTCCGGTATAGTATCTTTAAATTCAAGTGCACCTCTGTGGCACCAAAAGGGTCAATGCTGTTGTCACAGTTGTTACTTCCCATAATCCTTCACTTCCTCCCATCCCTCCTGCCCTCATGCTGAATGTAATGTGTATCCATCTGGTCCTGGGTGGATCAGTCTGTGAAGGCAGGTCTCCGCGAAGCTGATAGCAGCCGCGATTAATGTGAGTCTGCAGGCCTTAAGTAACAGAAACAACCTTTTGCCAACTTTTTTACAACTGAGCCTGGGAATGGTTCATGCATTTTCCAAAGAGCCGCTGAGAGGTTTCACTTTTTTTATTGTATTTGCTCTTTATGTGAAGGCACCTTGCAGGCTCGGGCTTATATTTTTGTCTTTTTTTCTTCTCATTTTTCGGTTGGGACATTTACTGAAACACAATTTTTTTGCATTGTGACTTACTTTGAGGCCCAACGGCAGTTCTCTTCCTGGGATTCAAGCATATAACATCCTGGTTATAAGGACCCGCCTTGCCACCAGTGTCCAGTGGCTCATGGGATCAGATTGGGGTTTTGGTTCAGGCTGAAAGCTCAGATCGTTACAGGCTGCGATATGCTGCCATGCTGTGGAAGTTATGCACAGATAAGAGCTGGGCCACTGCCCCCACCCCCAACCCCCTTCGCTCCACACCCAGATAACTGGTAGGATGATCCAAATCATTTATATGTCAATGCATAAACAACAGGGAAATAGGTTTTAAAAAAATAATCTAGATAGCTGTTTTTTTCGAAAATAAATGTTGAGAAGAGCTTCTCTTTGCTTCTGTCTTTGAGGCTTTTTGCATTTTAGTGAACTGATCCAAGGCCTTCTCAACCAGCTTGCAGAAAATAGCACATGTTTTTTCATTTCTTCAATTACATTTAACATCCCAATATTTGAATGAAATGCCCCTGATAATAGTTTGAGGTGTTGTATGTTAATATCTTCCCTTTTTGCGTGCTAACATCTTGTTCTCTCTCACTTATGTGAATGTATACTTTCTCTGTTGTTGCCTTCGGCGATGTTCAGCCCTCCGTGCTGTTTATGGAAATACCGGGGGAGAGAGAGAGGAACAAATAAACAGAACTTCAAATGAGTCAGTCTGAGTTAAAAAAAAAATGTTTTATCTACGTAATAAAAGTAAAGTGGATGGATGTGTGACTCAAATAAAGTCAATTAAACGGCTTTTTTTGAGGAAGTATAGCCGATTCGTTCCCACATGGGCAACATTTGAAAAAACTGTGATCTGAACGAGGTCGGTAAAAATACGGAAACTCGTAAATATACGATCTGGGGTCGTGACAAACGTGGTGAGTGGTTTTGGTAAATTACAGTGTGCTGCTTCGCGGTGAGTCCAGGGATATTCATATGAGGAGCGCGATGATTAAGTGTTTCAGGGCTCCTGTGGGACTGAGTGTATGTCTGTCATGCGGAAATAAAGAGACGATATAAAGCTGTTGTTTTGCATATGAAAGCTATCAGTATTCCTCTTTGCTTTTTTCAAAAAAAAATATATATATATTTTTTAAAGAAATGCGTAGAACCCTTGGATCTGATCAGTGAAAATTTTTATTAAAGGTTTTAAAACATTATGTAAGCAATTCTGAATAATCCGCGTAGGTGGTCCTCTATAAACCTAAGCTGTTAGGTGTAAAATTCCAAATTCCATTCAAAATTTTATGGTGAGGATTTATTTAACTGAATAAAAACAAATTATGGGATCTATAAAAATGTTCTCACTGAATTAATTACAATCTGAGGTGTTCTTGATGAAAGATGATTTGCAGAAGCATTACATCACAGGGCAGATTTTGTCCTGAAGTATTTGGGCTCTGAAGCTTGTATAAACTCGAAACTCAGACTCAAACTTTATTTATTTCTTCATACACAGGGCAGCTCAAAGTGTTTCACAGTAGGAAAAAAATTAAAACACATATGAATGGCATTCGCATAATGAGATACAAAAAAGCAATACAATCTAAATATGTATATGAAATAGAAGATAAGAAGCAAAATCAACATGGGTGGAAGGAGGTATATTAAAACAGCATCAAAATAATAAACAAATAATATACATAATAAGATAAGTCATATACATAATCAAATAAAAGGCTATATTAACAAGGCTAGGTAACACATAGTTCCAGAAAGGCTCTCCTTGCGCCCCCTGGAGGTGGGCCTAAGTGGATGAGCTTTCGTCTGTGTCCTGGTGACTCGCTGGGAGAATGCTGTGAGGTAAGATGGCCGAGGCCGCGAGTGGGTATGCGTTCGTCCAGTCGTAGCTGAGCGCCTGCAGTTCTGTACCCTACCCGTCTACCTCAGCTGGGCCTCTCTCTCCTCGCGGACGTGCTGCCTGCGCTTAATTGCCTGAGATATGACCTCGCACCCGACGGTGAGGGGGAAACCCACAACTTCCTGCTTCTTGTGCTTTCTATTCCAGACCAAGAGGTTTATTTTAAATGTGTATTTTTTTTTTAAACCTGCTCAATTAATCAGGCGTTTGGAAGATCTAGATGTGATTCAAGGACAATTTCGCTATGGAGAGGCACCATTCAGTGAGTGGGGATTATCAGATCCGCTTCGTTTGATCATTTTAATGGAAACTCTGATCATAAGCACTGTGTTCTGGCCCTTAGGTCCCGATAAGTTTCATTTGGAGTACAGATGAGGGCCCTCCCTTGCTGATGTCTTGTGTGTGTACGCTCAGGGTGTATCGGAGAGCGCCTGATTCCACCTGGAAGAGGCTGATCTGGTGCACCGCGTGCCGACAGGCGAGAGCAATCTGGCGCTATCTGTTCTTGGCAGAGCTCGTCGCTGACATGGGGCACGGGTTGGGGAGGGGGGGTGCGCCACGTCACGTTACGTCCCTATCGTGGGGCACCAGATGGCGGACCGTGCCTGGTCCGAGGGCCCGCTGCCCTGGCACCGCCATTGTCCACCAGCCTGAACAGGGCCTGGGGCCTGGGGCCTGGGGCCTGGGGCCTGGGGCCTGGGGCCTGGGGCCTGGGGCCTGGAGCCTGGTGCCTGGGGCCTGGGGCCTGGGGCCTGGGGCCTGGGGCCTGGGGCTGGCCGGGCCCAGGTTCTGGAAAGTGTGATGGCCACGTTGGTCACTGACCAGGGCGTGTGTCTCTGCTTGGGCTCTCAAAGTTTTGAAAAAAAATACTTTTTTTCACCACTACTGACTGCGTACCCATCTGATGATCTGATTCGCCAGCCCCAGGGTGTGTGCGGGCCTATCAGACACCGCTTTGGAGCGGTCAGAAAGTTCCGGGCTGTAGGCGAGACAGGAGCTCCTCTGAGACGGGACGGCGCGCCGCTGATGGGCATCGTTCTCGGCAGGCCCGAATTTGGCTGCGGTTCGGGGGTAACAGAATCTCTGCTGACTCGGCTCTGATTGGATTAGCCGCTCTGAGCAGTGAATATGAGCTCCCCCTCTTCCCCTCCTGCCCCCGGATGTTATTTTACTCAGAATCGTGCATTGGGAATACACCAGGCTGCGGAGTTTTATAGAGATTGATGCAGCCCATACCCCTCCCGTCGTCTCGTACTGGGCTCCTTGCCCAGGTAATTACGGCACTTCCCATTGCTGTCCCACCCTGCCGCGGGGGCCCTGGGCATGGGACAGGCTCACGGCTGCCCCTCCATCACACAGAAACAGTAAAAAGCATGTGGGCATGGAGTGTGGGAGCTCGGCCAGAATACAGATGGTAGGAGAGGGAAAGAGGACGTGACATCACAGAAGTGCCAGCATTCGCCTGCTCCCATGCCTGGCATACAGGGAACTCAGAGAACGTTGTCTGCTATCCCAGCCAGTTCATTATTTGCAGATGCTACCGTATCAGTTGCTTGATTATTTGTTTATTGACTTGTGTATTTGTTATCGCTTCTCTCTCATATTTCTTTGCCTGTTCTTCCAATTTTCAATGTAAAATGGCGTAATGTCGCTGTGATGTCCTCAGTCGGGTTGGGACAGAGCAGACGAGCGCATGCGCCGTAAGTACTGTGAGGGGTTTGGCGCTGAAGGTGAAAGCAGGATATGGATAGAAAGCAGGATATGGTTTGTCTCGTACGGGCTCGATATGCAGGAGAATGGTAGCCTTAGACATCCGAGGAGATTTCGCATTTTGCCTTGCACTGCATGCGCCGCTGTTTTCATATCCGATGAGAAGCCAGATGGCGACCGCGCCGGTGCGGCAGAATTACGAACGCGTCCCTGAAAGCCCGCCGCAGGCTTTGTGTGTGTGTGTGCGTGTGTGTGCGTGCGTGCGTGTGTGTGTGTCACAATCCGGAGGCGGAACCGGAGGAGAGAGCGCCACCCGCTGTCATGCTCGCTGAGCCGCTCGAAGCGTCATTCCCCGGGCTTCCCCACCGCTGTCTTAAGCCCTCCCCCGCCGCTGCTCCGACTCGGTGGGTCTACCCACGATGCCTTGGTGTTATTTCCCCTGTGCGCTCGAAAGCTCTTCTGCTACTCTGAAGCCCTGAGATGTGTGGGTATTCACAGAGGCTTTCCTCCCCTCTCATAAGTATGCAGAGGAAGCGTAACGGGGAGAACTTTCTCCTCGACCCATAATGCCTCGCTGCTTGTGAAGCTGGCGAGCTGTGGCAGAGTTACTTCACGCTCGCTGAACCCCACCCTCACCCGCTGTCTTCCCCCCACTGCTACCCACCGTCTACCACCCGCTCCGCCGGCGGGAGGCGGGCACCACCCGCTGCAGCTGGCAGGCTGGTGCAGGTGGGCGAGTTCAGAGAGTCTGTCAGGCTGTCTTTAGACATACACAGACACGCGTGGTACAGAACAGACGCACATGCACGCAGTACAGACAGACAGACACGCACACAACAGACACGCGCTCACACACACACACAGAATAGACACACATGCACACACAGTACAGACACACATGCACATGCACACGCACATTCACACATACACACACACGCACAGAACAGACACACACACACACTCACAGCACAGACACATAGACACACACACACAGAATAGACACACATGCCCGCAGTACAGACAGACACACATGCACACTCACAGCACAGACACACACACACACACACACACAGCACAGACACACACAGACACATGCATTGCACACACACACACACACACACACACACACCAAAGGCAAACACATACAAACACACACACACACACACACAATAGACACACATGCACACTCACAGCACAGACACACACACACACACACACCAAAGGCACACACATACACACACACACAGACAGCACAGGCACACACACACTGAGGATTATGTGCCATTTTATTATTCACTGCACGGTTGCTCAATTTGTCTCTATTACACATTCTTAAGAGCGAGATAGAGAGAGCTAGAGAGTGAGCGAGCGAGCGAACGGCTTTCTTTGCCAGGCTGGTTTCAGGCTTGTTTGTTTTGTTATCATCCCGGCTAAGAGAGGCGTTTATGGTCTTATGTCATTAAATATGAATAAATACCGTGTGCATACATTAATTGTCTTCATTTCTTATGCGCTCGTGTTGTGTTCGCCTAAAAAAAGAAACACTCCACATTGTGCTTGACTGTGTAGCAGGGACAGAAGAACAGTGTGGAGTCTTAGCAGACCCAGAGCTTCAGCTGATGAACGCACAGACTGTCGCTGTTCACGAAGCTGTTACACCATGAAACTGGGTTCTTAAAGCAGGTAGCATCAGCTGTCCTGTCTGATGGTGGAGGAGCTGTTTTGAGACCCTGCCTTGTCCTACTGAAAGGGTTGATAGCCTGATAAGCCATATAAAATTGCCTTGAGAACTGGAGAATTACCTGAGGTTTCACCTCACAAGCATTTTACATGTAAACCAAGGAATGGGAATCTAGCTGGAGCTTGATTTTAT